>NC_068293.1:8729531-8944294 GCF_025860055.1 Xyrauchen texanus | reverse complement strand
CTGTGTTGTCTGGCCTATGTTCTCCGTTTCACCTATCACATTCCATGTCATATTCCATGTCATATTCCATGTCACATTCCTTGTGGTCCGGTCCGTGTTTTCTGTTTCACTCAGCACGTCAAATTCCATGTCACGTTTTCCTTGTTGTCCGCCCTGTGTTTCACTGTCTGTGTATAAAACTACAATTCCCACAATTCCTGGCCTCTCTCACTGCCTGCACTCTTCATTGGTCTCACCTGTGTCTCGTTTAGTCGTCATTGTGTTTGTGTATTTAACCCGGTTTGTTTCACCATTCCCCTGTCGGTCTTTGATGTTTGTGGATGCCTGTCTCCGTGCTCCCCCTGATGTTTATCCTGCCTGTTCTACCTTTCATGTTTTCCGTGTTTCCAGGTTTTAGTGTCGTTTTACCCATCGTGGTCATTTCCTTTGTTCCTGTTTGTTTTGTCTCACTTTGATTTACAATAAAGTACACTGCATTTGGATCCAACCCATTGTCTGCCTCCTCCTGCATCGTGACATTACCGCAGAGACATGCTATTCATGCTATTTTCTGCGGCATCCACGCACAACTCACTATGCGTCCCACCGAGAGTGAACCACATTATAGCGACCAAGAGGAGGTTACCCCATGTGACTCTACCATATCTAGCAACCGGGCCAATTTGGTTGCTTAGGAGACCTCACTGGAGTTACTCAGCATGCCCTGGATTCGAACTCGTGACTCCAGGGGTGGAGCTGCAATTTAAATCTTGAAATATATCCTTGTCTTGGTGTAAAATTAAGGCATTGTGTGGAGTGAAGACATTTTTGTTTTGCACGCTTGCTGCTGTAGTGTTGAATGTGACTCGAGTGACAGTGTGCAGCTGTGAAGTTCCGCTGTCATAAGAATCCCTTTTTAAATTGCGCATTTATTAACAATTATTACATTAAAATCAGTTATGAAATGACAGGAATGCTACCCAATGTAATTAAGTAAAAGTAAATATTTTTATCAGAAAGGTTCTTAAGTAAGTGTGTAAAGTACCCACTATAAAACATACTTATAAAAGTAAATTTTTTCCAAAACGTTACTCAAGAAAATGTAACGGAGTAAATGTAGTGCATTACTATCCACCTCTGCAACTGACCATATGCGATTAGAACAACTGTGATGGATGATAATACCAGGTATATAGGGCTTTTGTGTCCTGAAGTGAGTATAGCCACTGGGATAATCAGTGAGGTTTTAGCCAGGTTCAGAGCCCTTTGTTCCTCAGCCAGTTGCTTGTGGAAAACATCCATAAAAAGCACTACATAATCCTTAGTTGTTTGTATCTTAAGGGAAACAATCGTTTACATGAGTACAGTGGTGCTTTGTCATTGTGATGAAGCACACAGGCGCTGTGTAAATGCTAGGCTTTAAAAAGGCCCCCGCTGACTACTGAAAGAGAACACACAACTGTATTTTAATGGTCGGGAGTGATCTTCAGCCAATAATGGAGGGAATACTTTACCATCTCATTGGAAAAGAACAGCAAATGAAATGGTAAAAGACCAGAATTGTTGCTCACGGTGTAAGTGGGAATCAGCGGTGCATACTGACAAGGGGATAAAGAGAGTGTAGCCAAGTAATTTTTCATTGAGATCTGTGGCTTGAAATTAAGAAATGAGGTAGATTACAGTGAAAAATGAAAGGGCCAGGCTTGATTTTTATCTAAAGAGTGTAATTCAACCTTGGCCTGAATCCTTCTTATGAAAGGAAAGAAGGCTTTTTAAAAGCTGTGTTTGGATGTGTATAAAAAATCTAAACATCGATAAAACCATATAAATATATTTGAAAATGTTTTGTGTTAGATAAAAAGACATTCAGATGTACAGTATACTGAATCCTGTATACTGTATAAATACACGGTCAAAAGTTTTAAAAAAACTTGCCTGAAATGTTTCTCACAATCTTACTTTTTTTTTTTTTTACCTGAAGGTGTATGCTTAAATGTTTGAAATGAGTTTTGTAGACAAAAATAGAGTTGTGCCACCATATTAATTTGTTTCATTATAAAACTAAAATTTAACACACAAGTTTTTGAAATTGATGACTTGGACCAAATAACAAAGAAAAGCAGCCAATAAGTGCCCAACATAGATGGGAACTCCTTCAACACTGTTTAAAAAGCATCCCAGGGTGATTCCTCAAGAAGCTGCTTGAGAAAATGTCAAGAGTACATGTCTGCAAATTCTAGGCAAAGGGTGATTACGTTGAAGATGCTAAAATATAACACAGTTTTGATTTATTTTGTTTTGTCACAACATAATTCCCATAGCTCCGTTTATGTTATTCCATAGTTTTTATGACTTTACCATTATTCTAAAATGTGAAAAAAAATTTAAAATAATAATAATTATAATAAAGAATGAGTAAGTGTTTCAAAACTTTTGAACGTTGGTGTACATATATATTATAACATCAATTTCACAATTTGCACAAAGGTACATATAGTCTTGGAGCGCATTAAACAAAACCTAATTGGCTTGCTGTCCATAGCGGAGGGGCTTGAGCGCAGAATTGGACTTGAGCTCTTAGATTTTGTTATATTGATGATAAAAAAAATATAAAATACAAAAAAATTGCAAATATGTTCGAAAAATGAAATTGAGGATAAATTCTCTGTTGCAGTGTTCATGTCAAACGCTTTTAAAAATGTTTTAAAAAAAAATATCCAATAGTCTTTAGTTTACAGCACTGCACACACACACACACACACACACACACACACACATGAACTAACAATGAACAGTTGTATTTTTATTATATAATTAACATTAACGACTCGGTTACTAACGTAACCTCGGTTCCCTGAGAGGAGGGAACGAGTATTGCGTAAGTAGCTTACGCTATGGGAAAACTCAGTTTCTCGAGAAATATTGAAGTCTTTATGTAAAACGCATTGCAGCTGCACAGCAGACAGCAATGAGCGAGGCAGCTCGGTCATTGGCTGTGCAGCGGCAACTGCTCGAACCAATGACGGGCGACTCTGAACGCAGCGACCAATGGGCGCACGCCTGCGTTCGCGCGCTCAGAGCCCGCCGAAATTAGCATAGCCAGGCTATATAATGGGCACCCCGTCATCACGAGTTCCTTTAGGTTCAATCGACTGAAGCGAACTGACCAAGCACAAGCACGGCAGCTTACGCAATACTCGTTCCCTCCTCTCAGGGAACCGAGGTTACGTTAGTAACCGAGTCGTTCCCTATCGAGAGGTCTCTCCTATTGTGTAAGTAGCTTACGCTATGGGAACACCATGTAAAACGCAGTGCGTGCTGACTTCGCTCTATAAAGCCAGAGGCAGATGCCTGAGCCTTAAAGCAAAGTGATTATTCCACGAGCCGGCCAACGGCGAGCTACATAATGGGATAGTATAGAGCGCCCTTCCAAGGTGGTCCATGGTGGGGCGCTCATAGTACAAACACAAGCACATATCTTATGTACTGAGTTTTCTATGTGCTGATATGCATAAAAAATCCTTTAAGTCAGACAGAGACGGACCTTGTAAGGGAGGAGATAATGCTCAGCATATACATACTCCAGTCAGGCTGATAGAATGTTGGAATGCATTTTTCTATGTACTGGCTTGCATAAAAAATCCACTGAGTTGGTCAGAGACGGACCTTATAAGGGAGGAGATAATGCTCAGCATATACATACTCCAGTCCATTCTACAGTCAGGCTGATAGAATGTTGGAATGCAATGAGGGGACCTGTAGGTTATAAAACCTGATAAATGTCGAAGGCGAGGCCCAGCCCGCCGCCGCACAAATATCTTAAATGGGTATCCCACTCGACCAAGCCCACGAGGAGGCCATGCTCCTCGTAGAGTGAGCTCTGACGCCTAAGGGGCATTGAAGGCCTTTGGCTTCATAAGCTAGCGCTATAGCATCCACTATCCAGCGCGATATTCTTTGCTTTGAGACTGCGAGACCTTTAGTGCGGCCGCCAAAGCATACGAATAATTGTTCCCTCTGTCTGAACAGGGCAGAACGTTCCAAATATACTCTGAGCGCCCTGACGGGGCAGAGTAAATTAGCGTCGCTTTCGTCTGATGGGGACGATAGCGCTGCCAGAGATATCACCTGTGATCTGAAGGGTGTGGAGAGCACTTTAGGAATATACCCGTGCTTTGGCCTAAGGACAACTCTGCAGTCGTTAGGTCCAAATTCCAGGCAAGCAGCACTTGATGATAGCGCGTGCAGGTCGCCCACTCTCTTGACTGAAGCGAGCGCCAGCAAAAGCGCAGTTTTGCTGTTTAAGGTGCACGGTTCGGAAAGGTTCTAACAGGGCACTCTTGAGTGCGTCCAGGACCATGGCCAGGTCCCAGATCGGCACCGAGAGGGGGCGAGGAGGGTTCATTTTCACCGTCGTCCCCTGGCGCACCGAACGAGATGAGACCCACCGCTCTGTTGGAGGGGTGCAGGTCCGTCTGCGTGAATTGGACTGGCGGCGGGGAGTTCTCGGGTGGTGGTGAAGCTCTGGCGGCCTCCGTGAGCGGCTCTTTTTTCTTGCGCGGCTCGAACAGAGGGGACGGCAGCACGGTGGTAGCAGGCTCGTTCACGGCGAAGGCGGCGAAGCGAGCGTGTGGCACGTTGAGGCCCAAGGAGTCACATTAGGAGGATCCGCCTCAAGTGAAAGCAGCTTCTGCGTGGTCAGGTCCCAGGCAGCGAGTGCAGATAATGTGATGGTCCCTGTCAGGAAGAAGGCCTCTGCACGAGGCGCAGGTCGAAGGCATTTGGAACAACGCCTCGAATTTGCTCTTTTACTAAATACAAAAAGTGTCGCAAAGGCGAACACTTGCAAAGTAGCTTAGTAAAAAGGATATAGTGATGCGCGCCGGATGGCGTAGCAGAAGGCTTCGAAGGCGGCTGAAGGCGCCGGCGTCCTCTTAGCAGTCCTGCTGTAGGCTTGTCAACGGCAGGCGAAAGACTCCAACAATCCGGAGGATCCAGCGAAGAGGAGGTCTTTGCTGAAGGAGATTAAATCTAAAGGAACTCGTATGACGGGTGCCCATTATATAGCCTGGCTATGCTAATTTTGGCGGGCTCTGAGCGCGCGAATGCGAGGCTGCCTCGCTCATTACTGTCTGCTGTGCAGCTGCAATGCGTTTTACATAAAGACTTCAATATTTCTCGAGAAACTGAGTTTTCCCATAGCGTAAGCTACTTACGCAATAGGAGAGACCTCTCGATAGGGAACTAAGATTACTGTGAATAATAATGCTGTTTGTTGTTATAATGCA
Organism: Xyrauchen texanus; assembly: GCF_025860055.1. Taxonomy (NCBI): domain Eukaryota; kingdom Metazoa; phylum Chordata; class Actinopteri; order Cypriniformes; family Catostomidae; genus Xyrauchen; species Xyrauchen texanus. The sequence goes on along the minus strand of NC_068293.1, from coordinate 8,939,027 downwards.
TTCACTAATGTTAACAAATGAAACCTTTTTTATTAACAAATGAAAGCTATTTATTAAAAATTAGTGTACATACTTCTGTTAAAACAGTAAGTAAAGCAATAAAGCAATAAGCCACTCAAAGCCATGTACTACATTGATTTTATCACGACTAAGAAATACAGTAAAAACACACCATATATGGTAAAAGCACTGTAGCATATTGCTTTGATAGACCCAATGTAATATTTTATGACTCTCATTAACCAAGGAAAGATACATGGATGGATGTATAGTTGTTTTCCATGAGCTCAGAGAAAAGATTTAACAGATAGAATTTTTTCAAATTATGTGGATGATTTAATGAATTGAGTCTCCATAAAGCATCTTCCACAAAGCGTCTTGTCCCAGCTCTAGAAATTTGTCTTGTGGATTAGAGGTTTCTGAAATATGATCCTATCAAAAAATTTTGAATCCTAAATGCAAAAGTTTCATATTGAGATCATTTTTATGTTTTTTTGATTTGTTTTGTTTTTTAAAGAATGCACACAACTCAAACACAACTCAATTATGACCCTAATACTTGACTAAAATATGACTATAATATCTTCAGTAGAATGTATTGACATAGAACACTAAATACATCATGTTTAAGGCAGATAGAGATAAATCTCCATTCAGAAGAGTGATCTAGTGAGTCACTACGGGCGACAGTCCAGCGATGTTGTTCTTGTTTAACTGGCTGAATTACACCGCATTGCTCCGTCATATTGCCGCTCAACTAAATCCACTGATGTTATTAGCTAAATGATGCTAATGCTGCTTGTCTAATGAGGAACAGATTGCAGGCCAGCAGTGCAGAGCTATTATATAAAATCCCTCTTTTGAAGTCAGTCATCTCTCTATATCCAGACTCCATTTGTTTGTGCACAGGATTTGTCTGTTCATCTGCAACAAACAAAAGCAATCCCTTCTCATCATATCAGAAACACCTGTTCCATTTGATGCTGGTGAATGAAAGCTCTATTGAAGAACTCCACTCTCTCAAGCTCAGGTGCAGCTCTTCTCAATTGTTCTGGATGACATCAGGGTCAGCTAGACACAAGGAGTAGCTGGCTCAGAGTTTGCTCTCTTTTTATGGGAGGACATATGATATCAGAGCCATGTTACATGCAGCACAATAAGATTCATACAAGTAGTAATGAAGCAGCTGAAGAATATCATCTGCAATGCATGCATATAAAGTAGCCTTGTAGCTAGTATGCATAGAGGCGGAATTCACTAGGAAGTGTTATTTATTTGCAGGTGCTGTTGGCTTTGTTTTAGTGCACAATTCGGTAAAAGAATTGCAAACATGCCCTCAAAATGAGTGGTAAATTTAGTATGCATGGAACAATTTCCCATCTCTTAGACAGCTATGCTACTGAATGTTAGATTGTGGAGGATGCAGCCTGAATAAGCTTCTTGAAATGTCAAAAGTGTTGGTATTTGCCCTATGATAACAGTCTTCTCCATCATTTCTTCATATTTTGCCATGTTCACTGGAAAATGTACACAAACATTCTTTTTAAAAACAAAATTCAGTGGAAAGGAGGTAGAAATAGCACAACAACTTTGGTGAAAATGGTGCATTCCATATTGGAAGGGGTTTTTGCATTGCAAATATGACTTAAATCAAAAGTTAAGCCAAAAAATGTAATTAAGCATGGTTCTTCAATAAGATGCTAGGGTTTGCACTGAAATACCACAAACTAAAGTGCCGTAACTGTTTAGTGAATTCACCCCAGAAGGTTTCTTTTCCCTTTCAGCACGGCAATCATGGCGCACACATACTGTATGTTGCTCTTTGCTTGTGGTATTACGGTTACAGTCCACTGCAATCCCCCAAGATTCAGTTCTGTCATTTCTTCCACTCATTTATCTGTGATCATGGGCCATACCCATCCACATGACTAATATTGTTTACACAAGCTTTTCTCCTTCATTTCTGCAAACCTTCCATACAACTGTAGAATTGGGCTAATTATTGTCATTCAGACTCACGTGTGATTTTAATTCCAGAACACACACTTCCCAAAGATGCATAGATGTAGGGGCAAATGCATTTTTTAGCTGATGTCACTGACTTTGAAGTGTCACGTAGCTGTTATTGAATATTACATTTTGATTAATTCTCATTTTGGATATGAATGTCCTAAATGTAACTTTAAGTAGTTGGTATTTGGGCTTTCTCAAGGGAAGTCTGAAACTTGATAGGAAAGTATAATTTAAGGAAAGGTTTGGAACGCTAATGTTACTTCATAGGTGTGACCAAAGAAAACAGACCTCCTCCTCATTTTTAGAGAATAATTTCCCCATGAATTATTTCAATGTCTTTGATTAATTATATGCAAATAGATGTCAAGAAGCATTCTAAGAGCAATTTATAAACATATGGTCAACATGCACCAATGAAAGCATTCACTGACTTGGCTGGAGTTTCTTTTTCCAAGGAAAGTGACTTACCACACTGCAATCAGTCTTTCAACTGAAAGTAAACTGCAAGTTACGAAGGTAAAATTTACATCAAAGTCAGTGCAGTCCAAATTGAAAAGGCATCTGCAGCTGATGGCATAATAATGAAAGGAAAACCTCTGCATGCGGAACAGCACTAAAATTGCATTTTCTTATTTACTGGAGGTTCAGCAATTTTGCTTTACCACGGTGTCCAAAAGTGATTAGAGAGTATAATGATAATGATTTTTCAAAATGATTATTTGAAAGTAAGACATGGGCCAGATTGACTCTTTATTTTACCGGACTGCTTGCACACAGTTGTAAATAGAACTGGCCACACAGCGCAACATGTACCCCAATAATAAGGCTGATTTGTTTTCGTGAAAGGCACATGAATCAAGCCATTGATGCAGAGGAGTCTTACTGCTGATTTTGTCAGGAGCTTGTGAGCATACATTTTCTCATTTCCCATCCCACACTCTGAAACAAATTAGCACTTCTGGTATGCAGGTGTATGAGCTCTGCATTTACAGTAAGAGTGTGACAATGACATGGCCTTCTGTCACAGGTGTGATCAGCCGCCACCTCTTACACTATGTGTGAGACAATATACTGTACATCTTCACGGTTGCTCCAGTTACTCTGACTACACATCCGGAAAGATCTCCACCCCCATGTTGACACTCTAAATCAGGGTGGTTTTTAGTCATTGTGATGCTGGGTCTCCATCTTAAATTATTCAAAAGGTTTGAAATCAATGTGTATTCAAGAGGTGTGTTTCTGTTGACGTAATTAGATATTCTGAGCTTGTGCAGTGTAAAATCACACTTCAGGCTGGTTGGTATGATGGTATACTGAGGAACTGTAGAAATGTAGATGTAGATGTTAAACTGTGTTAGATACAGTACATGCAGAAAACGCCCGGTATGTGTGAACTGATTGCTGCATAAATTGGACATTTGATCGGATTTCAAAAACATCTCAATAATAGACAAAAACGCTCTGTCTAAACAGATCACACAAACATGATAAGTTTTCATCTATTTATTGAAGACATTCAAGCAAAGTCTTCAGCCATGTGCTGCAAATATTTACACAGTGTTTTCAATAAAGACATGAAAACATGTTTGTGTGTTTTGACTTAAGGCAGACTGTGTTTGTCTGGCATTTTATGTTGTTTAAAGGCGCTGGATGATGTGAGACCTGGACCTAAACCATAGGCTTATCTTTTAGGTTGCGTCCATCGAGTGTGCAAAGGAAAAGTAAAGTGAGACGATGTACCTTTCATTTGTAAAGTATTGTATTCAATGGATTATCCTAAACTAAGCATGATACATAAAGTTACTATGGTAAAATGACTGATACCATAATATAAAAATATGTATACTATATATATATATATATATATATATATATATATATATATATATACAGAATATACTGAAGTGTTTTTAATTTTCTTACACATTCCTATATGAATAAGTGTACTATACGTGGGGGCAGGCCCTAATATGATCAAGTACAAGCAATTAAAAGGCTATCCAGAGGGCAACACTATGTCAAACATACTGGAACAATTTAAACATCCCATCAAATTTTAAACCTCAGCTGCCAGACGTACACATCATGCTTTGCAAACCACTGTAAACAAACGGACTGGATATGCAGAGAACTTTCAGCTGTTATAGCCAGTTTTACAATTGGTCGCATGCCGAACTGAATTGACAATCCAAGGGTATGATTACAGTGTCAATACCTGCTGTGCAGAACATTTGACTTGTTTACATCTTGCATGAGTGAGGCGCTGGTTGTCGGCCTGTAGCAGATTTTAAATAGCGAGTCAGTATTATCAGCAACCTCAGATATTTGAACAGCCCACAAACTGGACTCATAAAGGCATGCAAATGAAAGCCATTTCCAGATCAGACTGGATAACCAACCGGACTGATTCAGCATTTCTGTTTTCCAAATACAAAGCATATGATGAGGAACATGTACGATCTTGGTAGGAGAATTAAGTAGAATTAGACTTATACAAACATTCATCTATCTAAATATACTGCATTCAAATGAAAGAGATTGGACAATTATGCCAAGGCCTTGTTTGACAAGGTATTAACAAACATATCTAGCTATCATGGAATTGTAAAAAAACAAAAGGCAAAATGACATAGATCACAGTATACAAATTATTATATAATCCTTGTTGTATTGGCTTTAGAGTCACATGAATATGGCTAAGATTAAATCAACAGTATGTTATAAAATGAATCTAGTTGCAAAGATACAGTATAAAATAAACAGTTTGACATAGATTGCAGTTGAGTTCATTGTTATAACTACACAAAATGTATATTTGGTTTTGATTATTTTTAATCATTCCTGCAGATGATTAAAAACATTATCTGTAGTAGTCTGTCTTATTGAGATAACGCTTTGAAAATCTCACACCAAACTTTGGGAAGCCAAAGCTAATGCGTTAACTGACATTATTTAATCATGTTTTACATCGTTAATTTTTTTTAGGGCTAGTGTTATTGCTAGTGGCATTTTCATGTTTAATGAAGGCGGGATGTAGAGGGTTCAAACATTCTAACATACTGTGCATTACAAACTAAAACTCAAATTCATTTGTAGTAATTATTATTATTATTATTATTATTATTATTATTATTATTATTATTATGTTGTTATAGAATCATACAAATGCATTTTAGTTTAGTTTCAATATACATTTTTATTTCAGTTAATGAAAATGTATTTGTATTTTCCTTTTTTTGTGTGAAAGATAACAACACTCTAGGTGGAGCATCTATTGTAAACATTCAAATAAAGAAGCATAATAAGTCATATCTCCCATTGAAAGACAAAAATGGAATATTGACTGGACTTGGTTTGTTCCTCAGTTGACATTTACAAAGTCTGAAGTGTTAGTGGACCATCACATAATTTGTACCGTAAGAGCCATCCCTCTTTTCAAAGGAAAGCATCATGCCCTGTTTGTTTGAAAGGTCCTGTCATACGAAATCCTGGGTTCATCCCAAGCTGAGACCGGAAAGAAATATCTCACTTCAAATATCTCCTTTTAGTGAGAGTATCTAATTGCACTATTTTCTGACCCCAAAAACTATTCTGTTTCCGTTCACCACTCTTATCCCCCCAACTCATCTCTTTTCCTCCCATTTGTGGTTGCTCTTGAAAAACTGTAAGTCTGGTAACGCTATCTGTTTTTACAGTGGGGTCATAATTATTCTGTGCTAGAACATGGCACTGATGATGCCAAAGTCATGGATTCGATCCCTAGAGAATGCATGAAATTATAATATTTGTATCTTTCAATTTATTATTTTTATAAAGGTTTCTGCTAAATGTGTTAATTACATTGGAAATCAAAATGTTACTTCCAAAAGTTCATGTACCCTGAAATCAACCCCATTCTGCCAAATTACTGACAAGCTCCATCCCCCATCTGACATTTTTGCATCACTTCCAATGTGAACACCTTTACCTCCAGTTCTACTGTTTGCGCGTCATGGTTAGAACAACCTCCAAGACAGGGGTTCTGGTCCAATGAGCCTGAAAACAGGAAGAAATTATGTTCACATACAAATAGTACTGCACTGATAGTTAAGTTTAGAGTTAGCGGTTGTGTTCATTAGGTGGATTAATAAAATATGAATTACTTGTTGACAGTATTACATAATTTACAACTAAAAGTACAACTCGCTCTTGGTGCCACTCTGTGGACATGTATGGGACACTTGTCCATACAATCAGATCAACAACACATCCGGCTTCAGCCACTGGGAGCAGTGATTTGAATTTCGACAAGCACGGACCGATTTCAGCAGCAGATCAATCAACTGTCACTAAATTGCCAGTGAGATCAGTCATGTAAAAAAACATTTTTGTCAGTCAATTAGGTCTTTTTTGGATTACCAAACCTCTGAATGATGACATACAGTTTATTTTGGGAGGGGTAAAGTTCACATATGTGGCCTGAACAGCCGGATGCATTTATGCTTGTCCAAAACTTGTCTTGTATGCCTCTCAAACTACCTCCGGAGGTTGTTTTTTTTTTATCAGCATAAAAAGCATAAAGTGACCAAGTGTAAATACCCCCTTAAATAATCAGAAGAGTTTCAGGGCAACTGAAGGAAAACAGGTAAATGCATCCAGGTTAGACTATATTGCTCTTATCTGCTCATGGCATTAACAGCAAATTGTGAAGCTTTGGCCTTTCCCACTCTGAAGCAAGCGTCCAGTTTGAATGCCACAACATGCTTGTAAAGGCCTCTCTAGTCTGAGCACAGTGTCCCCATAACCCCTTTGTGATCTTAGCACTTCTAACTGAGTTTGACAATCCAAAGCACTAGTGAAAGTGTCACTGCCAGAATCCAAAAGGTCAGTAATTGTAAATGTCAGGCATTATTAAGAGGGGAATAAATAACGTTAACTTTGTGCTGGGGATCAACAATGCAGAATCCAGAAAAAACACGCCCCCTCTTCCCAACGGGAGGCTTTTGTCAGCAGAGCACTCTGAGAGAACAAACCCTGTTGTGACAGCAGCTAATTAGAGAAACATGTTACACTTAATGAACAATAGCATAATAAGTGGTTTGTGATTCATGAAAGAGTTTATCACCACAACATCTGTTTCCTCCGAGATGCACACATAAAATAATTTCTCAGTTTCCCACGAGGTAAAAAGCACACAATTAAAAAAAAAGAAATTCTCTATCATGACAGAACCAACAGAGATACTGTATGTTTTAGATTTACGTAGGATTTTCAGTTTAGAATAGTTAAAGGTGGGTAATTATTGTGCTGCTATATAATCACAAAAAAGAATTGTGAAAATAATTACTTTTTTTTAAACAGGTTGAGCCAATGTTGCTGTGTTGGGCAGGTCAGGATGTTCCAACAAACAGTGTAATCTTTTTATAGTGCCATAATAATCACAGGAGCGATCTCACTAAACAATTCTGGCACTATTTTTAACAGCACCAAAATTGTGTCTTATTCACTAACCACCCAGTATCCAGTTTGACCAGCCGCAATTAGCTCTGCGTCTCAGAGATTTCAATCAAATCATTGTCATTCATTGTCACTCATTCTTGTTCATGTCTTTGAGCTTGCTGTTTATTCACAAAACTCTAATGCAATTAATGTTGCACTAAAGCAATTGCATTCATCACAGATTGTGTGGGAGTTTTTGCATTGGTGCCTGATTTGCATAATTCCTTTAGTGAATCAGGTGATAAAACAGCCCAGACAACACATGCAAGTAAATGCCGCTTTTACCGGCTGCAATTTATTCAGTGAATTCCCCAAATAATGTTTTGGGGGAAATCAATCTACAAATTACTTACTTGCAGTTTTCTCTGCATATTAGGCTGGTATACACATCATTTATGACATACATTTACACAAAGATGATTAAAAATGGAAGTTGGTAATTGTTAAAACAAATAAACAAATGTAAGTAGGACTTCAAAATCTTGAAGCCTAGACAAAAAAAAAAAGAATATAGAATATATATATATATATATATATATATATATATATATATATATATATATATATATATATATATAAAATACATATATCTCATCTTGGAAGGACACTGTCGTGATCCTCATTTGAAATCAGTCCAATGATGAGATTAGGGTTTCAAAATTCCCATGGAATTAGAATGTTTGAGGCTGGACTGGATTTCATGGTGGAAAGGATTGGTCATGTCTGAGGAGCATGGAAACATAATGCAAATGCAAAGGGAGACAAGAAAACCTAATGAAAGCAAGACATTAAAACACAAAAACAACAGCATTCCTATAGCTTTGTGGATTTGGAAGCCTCAGAGTAGACATTGAAGCAGCTTCATCTCTGAAGCCTGTAGGGACACTTGAAACTCTGCGGCAGAGAACCTTTAGGTCAGAACAGTCACTGCTCCATGTTGCTTTACAAGTGAGTTATGGGCAATTCCTCCGACTCTTCTCAGGCTGGTATATAGCTCTTCTCTTGTGGGCTCTCCTCCCAGCATGCAGCTCTGTGGCGTCTTTGTGTGCTGTCAGCGGGGAGCCTCATCCAGCCCGTCCCCCTGATGTCCAGATGTTGCACAGTCAACTGGCCCTCAATGCAACAGCTTGACCTTGCTCCAGCAAAATGTACCTCATTGAAATCTGACCCATCAAATGCATTGTTGCAACAAAAATATGTTCCAATCCAAATTACTTAAAAAAATAGTGTGTATCAAAATCATGTCAAGACTGTCTAGGTTGATTTGCATTAACAATTAGCAAGTTAGGAGCTATTTTGACAAAGACCTTATGACATTAAAGTTGGAGATTTGTGGCAGCAAGTCTATGTCTGTTAGTTTTGAGGCCAAGAATATGTTAGTAGTGTACTCAGAGTGTACTTCAAGAAATAAATGCATTTAAAATGTACAGTCTTGTTTTTTGGCTAATTAAAAACTATTTCTAATTACAGTGTCCCTTCTGATAATTGCTTTTAGACTGAATGGGAAGCATGGTTTCTCCTTAAAATAATAAAAAAAAATACAATAAATATAAAAAAACTGTGACTATTACATCTGAATTTAATTACTGTACAAATAATTTGTATTACATATCTATGTTGGTGCAATATTTTCCTGATTAAATTTAAAAAGATAACAGAGCACTATCATAATAGCTTTTTTAGCCTTATTTGCATTGATTGGATTAAAAAAAATATCAGTAAAGCTTTAGATTACAGCCCAAAATTTACAAAATTTTCAGCATAACTTTTTGTAATAATAGTGTACCAATAAATTACTTACATGTAGGTATAAGGATGCAATATGCAAAGTTTGGGGAATAAAGGGGTAACAAGTACCACATTAAATTACAGCCCACAGATGTTGTACTTACTCTGTAACTACGTGAAATAAGGGGGTAACAAACACCACTTTAAATGACATCCCACAGATGTTGTACTTACTCTGTAACTATGTGAAATAAGGGGGTAACAAGCACCACTTTAAATTACAGCCCGCAGATGTTGTACTTACTCTGTAACTACGTGAAATAAGGGGGTAACAAACACCACTTTAAATTACAGCCCGCAGATGTTGTACTTACTCTGTAACTACATGAAATAAGGGGGTAACAAACACCACTTTAAATTACAGCCTGCAGATGTTGTACTTACTCTGTAACTACGTGAAATAAGGGGGTAACAAACACCACATTAAATTACAGCCCGCAGATGTTGTACTTACTCTGTAACTACATGAAATAAGGGGGTAACAAACACCACTTTAAATTACAGCCTGCAGATGTTGTACTTACTCTGTAACTATGTGAAATAAGAGGGTAACAAACACCACTTTAAATTACAGCCTGCAGATGTTGTACTACCTCTGTAACTACGTGAAATAAGGGGGTAACAAACACCAATTTAAATGACATCCCGCAGATGTTGTACTTACTCTGTAACTATGTGAAACAAGGGGGTAACAAGCAACACTTTAAATTACAGCCCGCAGATGTTGTACTTACTCTGTAACTACGTGAAATAAGGGGGTAACAAACACCACTTTAAATGACATCCCACAGATGTTGTACTTACTCTGTAACTATGTGAAATAAGGGGGTAACAAACACCACTTTAAATTACAGCCCGCAGATGTTGTACTTACTCTGTAACTACGTGAAATAAGGGGGTAACAAACACCACTTTAAATTACAGCCCGCAGATGTTGTACTTACTCTGTAACTACATGAAATAAGGGGGTAACAAACACCACTTTAAATTACAACCGCAGATGTTGTACTTACTCTGTAACTACATGAAATAAGGGGGTAACAAACACCACTTTAAATTACAGCCCGCAGATGTTGTACTTACTCTGTAACTACATGAAATAAGGGGGTAACAAACACCACTTTAAATTACAGCCTGCAGATGTTTTACTTACTCTCTAACTATGTGAAATAAGAGGGTAACAAACACCACTTTAAATTACAGCCTGCAGATGTTGTACTTACTCTGAACTATGTGAAATAAGAGGGTAACAAACACCACTTTAAATTACAGCCTGCAGATGTTGTACTTACTCTGTAACTACGTGAAACAAGGGGGTAACAAACACCACTTTAAATTACAGCCCGCAGATGTTGTACTTACTCTGTAACTATGTGAAATAAGGGGTAACAAACACCACTTTAAATGACATCCTGCAGATGTTGTACTTACCTCTGTAACTACATGTGAAATAAGGGGTAACAAACACCACTTTAAATGTACATGCCACTGATGTACAAACACCATTTAAATTACAGCCCGCAGATGTTGTACTTACTCTGTAACTACGTGAAATAAGGGGGTAACAAACACCACTTTAAATTACAGCCCGCAGATGTTGTACTTACTCTGTAACTACATGAAATAAGGGGGTAACAAACACCACTTTAAATTACAGCCCGCAGATGTTGTACTTACTCTGTAACTACATGAAATAAGGGGTAACAAACACCACTTTAAATTACAGCCCGCAGATGTTGTACTTACTCTGTAACTACATGAAATAAGGGGGTAACAAACACCACTTTAAATTACAGCCTGCAGATGTTTTACTTACTCTGTAACTATGTGAAATAAGAGGGTAACAAACACCACTTTAAATTACAGCCTGCAGATGTTGTACTTACTCTGAACTATGTGAAATAAGAGGGTAACAAACACCACTTTAAATTACAGCCTGCAGATGTTGTACTTACTCTGTAACTATGTGAAATAAGAGGGTAACAAACACCACTTTAAATTACAGCCTGCAGATGTTGTACTACCTCTGTAACTACGTGAAATAAGGGGGTAACAAACACCACTTTAAATGACATCCCGCAGATGTTGTACTTACTCTGTAACTATGTGAAACAAGGGGGTAACAAGCACCACTTTAAATTACAGCCCGCAGATGTTGTACTTACTCTGTAACTACGTGAAATAAGGGGGTAACAAACACCATTTTAAATGACATCCCGCAGATGTTGTACTTACTCTGTAACTATGTGAAATAAGGGGGTAACAAACACCACTTTAAATTACAGCCCGCAGATGTTGTACTTACTCTGTAACTACGTGAAATAAGGGGGTAACAAACACCACTTTAAATTACAGCCCGCAGATGTTGTACTTACTCTGTAACTACATGAAATAAGGGGGTAACAAACACCACTTTAAATTACAACCGCAGATGTTGTACTTACTCTGTAACTACATGAAATAAGGGGGTAACAAACACCACTTTAAATTACAGCCTGCAGATGTTGTACTTACTCTGTAACTATGTGAAATAAGGGGGTAACAAACACCACTTTAAATTACAGCCTGCAGATGTTGTACTTACTCTGTAACTATGTGAAACAAGGGGGTAACAAGCACCACTTTAAATTACAGCCCGCAGATGTTGTACTTACTCTGTAACTACGTGAAATAAGGGGGTAACAAACACCACTTTAAATTACAGCCCGCAGATGTTGTACTTACTCTGTAACTACGTGAAATAAGGGGGTAACAAACACCACTTTAAATTACAGCCTGCAGATGTTGTACTTACTCTGTAACTATGTGAAATAAGAGGGTAACAAACACCACTTTAAATTACAGCCTGCAGATGTTGTATACCTCTGTAACTACATGAAATAAGGGGGTAACAAACACCACTTTAAATGACATCCTGCAGATGTTGTACTTACTCTGTAACTATGTGAAACAAGGGGGTAACAAGCACCACTTTAAATTACAGCCCGCAGATGTTATACTTACTCTGTAACTACATGAAATAAGGGGGTAACAAACACCACTTTAAATGACATCCCGCAGATGTTGTACTTACTCTGTAACTATGTGAAACAAGGGGGTAACAAGCACCACTTTAAATTACAGCCCGCAGATGTTGTACTTACTCTGTAACTATGTGAAAAAAGGGGGTAACAAACACCAGTTTAAATTACAGCCCGCTGATGTTGTACTTACTCTGTAACTACGTGAAATAAGGGGGTAACAAGCACCACTTTAAATTACAGCCTGCAGATGTTGTACTTACTCTGTAACTATGTGAAAAAAGGGGGTAACAAACACCAGTTTAAATTACAGCCCGCTGATGTTGTACTTACTCTGTAACTACGTGAAATAAGGGGGTAACAAGCACCACTTTAAATTGCTGCCCGCAGATGTTGTACTTATTCTGTAACTATGTGAAACAAGGGGGTAACAAGCACCACTTTAAATTACAGCCTGCAGATGTTGTACTTACTCTGTAACTATGTAAAATAAGGGGGTAACAAACACCACTTTAAATTACAGCCTGCAGATGTTGTACTTACTCTGTATCTACGTGAAATGAGGGGGTATATTTGCCAGTAATTAAATTAATGAAATAATTTTGTTTTACTTGCCTTGAAACATGGAAGACTAAACTAGGTCATATTCACTTTGCTATCAAAACAACATATCAATTATAGGCTATTGTATAAATGCAGTATAACATGAAGTGTTGTGTTGTATCATGTTATATTTGTATTTCCTGGGAATAGCTGGAAAGTGGTAAGCTTGTTTTCCACAGCATTGCACCTTGATGGACTGCAATGCCATTCAAACAGAATAGCAGAACAAGTTATATGGTGTATGTTACACACTTTCATCAGGTAAATAGACTTGATTTAAATTTATAAATAAAATCATATAGCAAAAACCTCCATCATGTAACCTGTAATAATAGAATATGTACACCGTAGTTAAAAATACCTAGTCCTTTATGTACAATATAATACATAATATTACAAAAAGTTATGCAGTGTATGTTCTTTCTAAATTGCTCACAAAAGTTTGTTGTTTAACATAGTAGCTCATATACCACATAATATCTCCATCATGTCAAGTTAAGTCAAGTCAAACCACATATATTTCTATAGCACTTTATGCTATAGGATTTTTCAAAGCAGCCTCACAGAAATAAACAGAAAAATAACAGTAATGTTTCAAAATGCATCAATTGTGAAAAATATTTCAATTTCAGCTATAAAGCAGCTCAAGACAGTAATGTATTTATTCAGCTCAATTCAATTCAAGTTTTGTGTTCTCATCCGATAGTGTCAATACAGTAAGTTCTATAATATTTTCTGAATATTAATAGTAATTTAAGCCCCCAATAAGCAAGCTAAAGGCGACAATGGCAAGGAACCAAAACTTTATCAGATGACAGTAGTGAAGAAAAAAAAAACTAATGCATCCTGTAATAATAGAGTATGTACCCTGTAGTTAAAAAATACCTATAATAGCTTATATGTGTAGGTACACTATTACTACAAAAAGGTACACTGTGTATGTTCTTTCTTAATTTCTCTCAAAGTAAGATTGTTGTTTAGCATAGTACAAGGTCATATACCACATCATATTAGAATAGTTACCACTTAGTTATAACAGTATAAATTATTTGTAATTTTCCAGGTTGTTACCCCTATATTCCCCAAACTTTGCATATTGTTCCCTTATACTTATAAGTACGTACTGTGTAGTTCAGTGGTGGCTGCTGGTCTTTCAAAGAGGGGAAGCTCATTTTCGGCCTACATTATAAACTTATTTACCCTATTTTTTGCACTAAATCAATCTTAGGTGTTGATCTGCCCTGCTGTTTAATTCTAATTTTTTCCTCGTAAGGAAGACTTTCAAATGGCTTCGCCAAAATCAGGTCGACAATATTAGCACCGTCTGCCATCGTGCGCAGTTTCACCCGTACGACGCTAGCCTAGCCTACTGTATGAATGAATGAACGAACGAACGAACGAACGAACGAACGAACGCTTTAAAACAAAATATATTAAACTTGGTAAAACTGAAACAAGGAATGTGGTGTATAATTGTGTGAAATGTATTATGCAAATTGACTAGCAATTTCGCCAAACAAATATAAAGAAATAGGTTGCAGCAGTTTGTCTTTCGACTACACTTGAGAAATCCGCGATGGGACTGAGCGCGAAATAGCTTCAGTGACTTCTTATAGTACAGATTCGCTGTCAATCAAAAGGAGATGCAGTCTTTCGACAGATCCTCCAATCATCACGCGGAAGCCCGGAGTCCGGGCCAGCTCACTCCTCATTCACCCCCAGAGACGCTGACCGTCCGTGGGTGGGACATAATCGCAGCATTTATCCAATGACCGTCTATTTTCGGAGCACTGAAAAAAACTGTTCAGAGCAGCCCCATTGAAGTCAATGGACGCTCGGCTTCAACAGGGAAATGCACTGACGCTACGGGAATGTATGAGAAGTAAATCGAGTCAGCCGACCTGCTATATGTAATGTAGCTGATTCTGAACGAACTCGTCTTCGAGATGAACATGTTCTAACGCATTTTTAGTCAATAAATTGTTTACACAATAGTACATATTTGACCATTATATTTTTGACATTATAGGGGAAGCTGAGCTTCCCTTGCAGTCTTAAAGAAATCCCCACTGGTGTAGTTACACTATTAATACAAAAATGTACGCTGTAAATTCGGTTTAATTATAATGTAAATTGCGTTAACAAAATATCTGATTGTTTATTGGACAGTAAGATTTTGCGATCGCACAGATTAATGCAAATTTAACCACTCTCTGCATTATTTGTGGTAGCTTGCAATTTGTTATAATTTCCAAAATGTTTACCACATAAAATTTCAATATGAGGTAATAAGATCATCTTTATCCACATTTGACAGCGGCACAAGTAATGTTTTAAAAGCTTGATACAGTCGAGGCATATCCAACAAACATTCTATAATCTCTACATTACATTTACATTTAGTCATTTAGCAGATGCTTTTATCCAACGTGACTCACAAATGAAAAACATAGCAAGCAAATTGTCATTCAAAAGTCCACAATATCTTCAGTATCTCACTACCAAGTTTTTAAAGTGGTTGGAGACAGACAAGAATTTTATTTGTCAAACAGTAAGTGCAATTAGTGTGGATTGGTTGGTTCTCAAAGTGTGGTTCCTTTAATGGCACTTTTATGTGTGCTTTCAGAGCTTGGACAGCCACAAACACATTCCTCTCATCCCTCAATCTTGTTTTTCACAGATGAAAAAAGTAATACTGAATACTTTGAATGATGAGGGTGACTACATTATGGCGGAAAGGCCGTTTTTATTAAAGTTTATCAGTAACATTAATCAGGTGCAAATTATTGGCCAGAGGTCCTGACCCACTACTGAAACAGTGTGTAGACGGTGCTGTCACGTGATACTTAAGACATTTTTAGTGCTGGCTAGGACGTGACAATCACAGTCATGTATTATTATTCGATAAAAAACTTTTAAAATGACTGCTGAAGCTTATTTCCATTCATAGGTATGAATCCTTGCAATAATCAGTATTTTTATAAAAAAAAAGAAAAAAAAAGTACAATTATCTCCAGTGAGATATAAAACGTTCTGGTAGTTAAATGCGGATGAATGGAGGATTCAGTTTTCTGAGTGGCCAAACACCCAGTTGGCGCCAGATGGGCTTGTTTGAGTATTTCTGTAACTGCTGAGCTCCTGGGATTTTCACACACAACAGTCTCTAGAATTTACTCAGAATGGTGCCAAAAACATAAAACATCTAGTGAGCGGCAGTTCAGCGGACGGAAATACCTCGTTAATGAGAGAGGTCAACAGAGAATGGCCAAAATGGTTTGAACTGACAAAGTCTACTGTAACTCAGATAACTGCTCTGTACAATTGTGGTGAGAAGAATATAATCTCAGAATGCTATTTTAAGATGAGTGTTGGTGCTGTTTTGGTGGCACGATTGGGACCTACACAATATTAGGTGGTTGGTTTTAATGTTGTGGCTATATATACATATATAATATGTTATTATACTTGTTGTTTCCACAGCCTCATATTAACTAAGACAATAGTTTATTTGCACTTCTGGAAAAAGTTGAAAGGTAATTAAGATCTTTAAAAACTTTGAAGAAATGCTAACTTAATTTACCTAAAATACACACTTTCCCTTGTACTTTCATGTACATCTTTATGCAAATAAAAAGGTTTTCAGATAATTTATTCATCTTAGCTATAAGTGCTTATTTTACAGTACTTTTATATGTTTAAATGATATGACAATTTTTGCACTATGCGGCCCATTGTCAACAGAAATGTCTTTTAAATTTAGCTGGAAAATGAAATCAATGAGCCGGTGTGTAATGGTGTGGTGTGGTGTGTTGCGGGCCGGGCCGGGTTTGGTTTGGTGGGCCGCTCTTGACAAAAGTCTCTGTACAGTCAAAGTTAATTGAAGTTTTTCATAACACATGGAATTGAGAATTCATCATCTTGTCTTTTGCCTAGCAATTTGGAAATACAGTTCTAGACTTGGTTACTAATTTAACTGTTTAAAGCAGCTTTTAGGAGCAACATTGCAGAAATCAATCAATCAATCAATCAATCAATAAACCAAGTACAGATAATTAATAACATGTTTATAAAATGAATACAGTCTTATTAACAAAATCTAAATAGTAAAACTAGATATTTCTAGAATAGAAAACCATAATAACCCTGAATAGAAAGCTGATAAAATGTGGCTAGCAGTCAGTAGATATGGATCACTGCAGTCGCGCCTCCGCGTGTCACACTCAGGGTCAGTGAGGAAGTTTGGAGAGATCGGTCAGTAAAAGGGCACTCTATCACCAACCTCTAGTCCATACCATAAAAGTCAAAAGGGGAAGGATGATGATTGTTAGAGGTCTGTAAATCTTCTAGAGGGTTCAGTTAACTCTTTTTGATCTGTGGCAGCACTATATGAAATATATTTCCAATATGAGATCAGAGACTTGTAGCTTTGGACGAGGGGCCAATTGTAAAGGCTGAACTGCAGAAGCTTCTGTGGCGCCAACGAAATGTCATAATCAAGAGTATCTCACCCGGATATGAGTTCAAGCTGTGGTTGCCAGGGTCTGCTTTTGTGTGATGAGAAGCCTCTTCAAATTACTCATCTTTTATCTGAAATCAATTAGAATTGTGAATATGGAGGATGTAATCGCGATAGACATCACAGATCCAGCTGTTGCCCTCAGAGCTTATTAGCTTTACTCTCAAGACAAGCATAGTATTAATCTGCAAACTCACGACAAATATAATTACACGTTCATTCAATTGCTGGCACTCTTAAAAACCCTTGCAGTGATGTATTGTTGTGGGCCAAATTAGGCTTTCATAATTAGTTCATGTCGACATGCATGTTGCAAAACAGAAGTGATGTAATGGACCCAAGCTAATTCTGCAAGCCAGGGAAGGATGCCTGCTTTGGACCATGGAAATTAAGACGTCTGCTTGCCATCTCCATAGCCAATGTTTGGAAATGAGTCAAGTGTGCTTGAGTGCTTTCAGTTGTCCCACTTCACACGATGCAACACAACCAATCATGGGATTACCTGGTAAATCTTGTGAAGACATGAATGGATAGGGAACATGAAATACTTTTGTAAAGTTTACATGTCCTGCAATGTGACATGCTTAATCTAAAACTAATTTAAACATAATTTTATAATTTTTATACATGTACTTATTATGCATGCATCTTTAGGACTTTACTTTGGCGCAAGTGGGTTTGACGAAATTGCACGTGCAGCTAATTGGCTGGGTCAAGTGCAATTGAACTCTTAGGTTCTCTAGTTATTGCACGGTCTGCGGCCTATTATATAGTCCATTCGCTGTCAAGCACCAGCGACACAAACAAAGAGAGCACATTCACAAGAAGTAAATGGACTTTATACAATGAATTAGAAGAATAGAAATATGGTCTTGCATTATTTTGTGCATTGACTGCATCTTTGTTGACTATCATGCATATTTATATGACAGTGGCACGCTCCTTTTATATGTATGGATAACGTGGCTCTTGACAGGATTTGGATGTAGGCTCTGTTAAGTATTATTAATCATATTGATCAATTGTCACGCAAATTATGGTTAGTATTAACTGTGATTATCTCGGCCTTCAAGGTTTGGCTGTGGATCGAGGGATTGGTTTGTCCTAACTTGTTTTGGACCCAGAACATTCCTTTAAGTTGAAATAAGAGGGAGTATTTTAACATGGAAAAAAAATTACACACTTTAGCTTTAATGTAAAATGTAGATGTTGTAAAAAAAAAATATATATATTTTTTTCCATGTTAAAATACTTGGACGAACTATGTTATGCATCAACTAACTATGAGCCTTGACATGTAACATAGATTTACAATATGAAAAATTAAGAATTTGATCCTTTGAATATGCAAAGGATTCTCCTATTTGCAATACAAGATCCTTTAGAGTGATTAATATGCTTTCTAAAGAGGCGCCTGTGACAATTGTGCAAAATGCCACAGGGTGAAATCCAATTCCCAGAGATTTGAAAGAGAAAAGGAGAGAAAAGTTTCTTTCCCTAGCAGTGAGTTGAAAAAGCTCATTGTTGGGCATTTGTGATGATAATGTCCCTTATGCATCCGACGGGTCATTTGTTACACAGACAAGAACATAGAAGCACGTTTAATCCCCGGACCGGTTTCCTACTTGGAGTGACATTCACTTTTCCCTTGGTTCCATTGAGATTGACGAGCCAGTGCCGTTACAGTACCTTAGAGACTGCAGTCTCAATGTATGTCTCAGCCATCATCCATTCTGGCACACAGAGCACATGTCTTTCGCGAACTACAGTATGCAGTGTGCGTGATAAAATACTGTCAGGGCAGCATTCTTGCCCCGGAGTCAATCATGCTACCAACAGACACATTTGATTGGCTTTCCATTTGTCATTGCTTCATTTGCATGCTATTGGATTCATTCTGAATATGTTTTCATCACAGTCCATTGAAAAACACACAGAACTTGTTGCATTGATTTTTTTTTTTACATGAATTGCCAATCTTAATGGCATCAAGACCATTATAATAGTTGAATAATTGATCTATCATCCTAATACTTAATGATCTTTCCTAATCTAATGAGAACTGGTTATAAACAATTAAGCAATAAATATGCGTTTGATAAAAACAATGTTATTTCAACAACAGTCCTCAAAAATGTTACCTTACTTTTGTTTGGGTTCTCAGAGACCCCAGATATAAAACATGATTAAAAGCAGATTATCTAATTGGTGTTTTACTGTAGCAGTATGCTCCTGTTTGTTATGTTTTATTTGTTGGGGTCAAATTTCCCACTGCTAGATTGGATACCTGTCACAAATCTGAAAAATGCATGTATACTTTATAATGTGGTGAAACATATGGTAAAAACTTGAATATTTTTTCACCTACTGCATTTTGAATAGGCCAGAAAAACATATGAAAGTTTTTTTTTTTTTTCAAAATCACTATTTTTAGTCCACTATTGTTAATATATTGTTCAATTGTAGCACAGCACAATCAATGCTTCAGCTTGGTGCTGTCCAGTCGGTTTTGAAAAAGATTTGTCTGTGTTACACTTTTCAGTTTAGTTTTTGGTTTCAAGTACAGCTCATAAATAAATAAAACGGACCTCTTGAAGATGAAGAGAAATTACTGCAATAGATTGTTCAAATGCATAGACATTTGACCAATAGAGGATAAAAATGTGACAGACTGACCTAAATAGGTTCAATACAAATGTCACAGCAGCATGGTTTGCAGTGTTGCACAAAAAAGTGGAGTAAATGGTGTATTTTAACATTTTGAATTTATTATTAATAGTTATTTGCAATATCTGAATTTTTACTGTATACGTCTAGGTTACGTATGTAACCTCCGTTCCCCGATGGAGGGAACGAGATGTTGTGTCAGAGAAACGACACTAGGGGTCTCTCTTGAGCGCCGATATTCACCTCTGAACTATGAAAAAAGGCCAATGAGAGTTCGCAACCAGTATTTGCATGTCCCGCCCCCGGACATACGGGTATTTAAGCGGCGCAAATACGGGAGTTCATTCAGGATTTTTCTGAGGAGCCGGAAATGGTCCGGCCACAACAGTGGCTCGGCTCAGCGACGTGGCAGGGGAGACACAACGTCTCGTTCCCTCCATCGGGGAACGGAGGTTACATACGTAACCTAGACATTCCCCTTCTGTCGCTCTCTCCACGTTGTGTCAGAGAAGCGACACTAGGGGTCCACTTATAAAAGTGCCATGCGCTGAGCCGTGTACGTGAACTGCTGATACAGGAGCGAGCAGGTATTCTTACGTGCAGGACGACCAACTGTATCAGGCTGCACGTACCCTTCCCCAATGCCCCATTTAAGCCATCAGGATTCCTTATCCTTACCCTGGGGGGACAAGGTGCTGGCCGCCAACCTGGGAGCGGGCCAAGCCTGGCGGGCCTCTTTCTCTCTATGTTTCTCGCATAGAGCAACTAAGGCCGGGGCCCTTACACGCATTGAGGGAAGGGGTCTTAGCCCTTATTCAGGGCAGGAGAAGACCCTCGCGGAGGCCACGCCTACCCAAGAGGGGAGGCAAGTTTAAGTGGCAAAACCATCAGAGGCCTGACTTAGGGCTTATGTGGAAAAGTTGGTGCGGTGGTGGATCCAGCCTCATAGAGGGGGGAACATACAGCACGGCAACCGAGGCAACACGGTTGGTGGATCCTGCCTAAGGGAAACACGGAGTCCGCTCACCAGAGGGGACAGAACCGTGGTGTTACACACAGGGGGAGTCCGAAGGAGGCCTTACCTGTGGAGCACCTATACCAGTACAGGGTAGCTTGCGATACCCGCAGTGGCTTGGGTCGGCGAGTTCCTCCGCTGAACTGCGACCCACGAGGGCTAGGGAGGAATCAACCATTGTACCAAACCTGGGATCTCCTGGAAATGAAGGCGCACTGTTTCCCCTGGTTAGGGGGAAGGGTGCTAGGTGCAAGCGATTCATCCGGTCAGATCGTGGGCGTGCTACCGAGTTCTAGGGGCTCGGTACCTGAGAAAACACGGGACGATACTGACTCAACTCGGAGATTGTAGAATCTCGCAAAAGTGTTAGGTGTTGCCCAGCCCGCTGCTCTACAAATGTCTGCTAGGGCAGTGCCCCTAGCCAGTGCCCATGAGGACGCAACACTCCTGGTGGCATGGGCTCGGACCCGCAAGGGGGGGGGCACGGCCTGGGTGTGATAAGCCAGGGAAATGGCGTCGACAACCCAGTGGGCGAGTCTCTGCTTGGAGACAGCGTTCCCTTTCTGCTGTCCCCCAAAGCAGACGAAGAGCTGCTCAGAGCGTCTGGTGCTGTGTGTGCGGTCCAGTTAAATACGCAAAGCGCGCATTGGACACAGCAGTGAAAGGGCTGGGTCTGCCTCCTCCCGGGGCAACGCTTGCAGGTTCACCACTTGATCCCTGAAGGGTGTGGTAGGAACCTTGGGCACGTAGCCCGGTCGCGGTCTTAGGATCATGAAAGTGTCTGCCGGACCGAACTCCAGGCAAGCGTCGCTAACAGAGAACGCATGCAGGTCCCCGACCCTCTTGATGGAAGCGAGCGCGATCAGCAGGGCAGTCTTGAGAGAGAGGGCCCTGAGTCCAACTGAGTCAAGAGGCTTGAAGGGGGGTCTCTGGAGTCCCGTAAGGACAACCGAGAGATCCCAGGAGGGGAACAGGTTAGGCCGGGAGGGAGTTATCCTCCGGGCACCTTTTAGGAACCTGACGATTAAGTTGTGCTTACCAAGAGACTTGCCGTCTACCGTGTCATGGTGGGCCGCGATAGCGGCGACATACACCTTGAGGGTGGAGGGGGACAGCCTCCTCTCCAGCCTCTCCTGAAGAAACACGAGCACTGACCTAACTGTGCACTTCTGCGGGTCTTTGGCTCGGGAAGAACACCAGTCCATGAACAGACGCCACTTTAGAGCGTAAAGATGCCTGGTAGAGGGGGCTCTGGCTTGATTGATTGTATTTATGACGGTCGATGGTAGGCCGGCTAGATCTTCCGCATCCCGTCCAAGGGCCAGATGTGGAGGTTCCAGAGGTCTGGGTGCGGGTGCCAGAGCGTGCCCCGTCCCTGAGAAAGAAGGTCCTTCCTCAGGGGAATTCGCCAGGGAGGGGCTGTCGTGAGGAGCGTGAGGTCCGAAAACCAAGTCCGGGTGGGCCAGTAAGGGGCTACCAGAATGACTTGCTCCTCATCCTCCCTGACCTTGCATAGCACCTGTGCAAGAAGGCTCACTGGGGGAAATGCAGACTTGCGCAGCCCCGCAGGCCAGCAGTGTGCCAACGCGTCTGCCCCGAGGGGAGCCTCTGTCCGGGCATACCAGAGCGGGCAGTGGGAGGTTTCTTGGGAGGCAAACAGGTCTACCTGAGCCTTGCCGAACTGGTCCCAAATCAGCTGGACCTATTGGGGGTGGAGCCTCCACTCTCCGCCAGGCAAGCTTTGTCTTGACAGCGTGTCCGCTATCACATTGAGGTTGCCGGGGATGTGAGTGGCGCGCAGTGACTTGAGTCGCTGCTGACTCCAAATGAGGAGACGACGGGCGAGCTGTGACATGTGGAGGGAGCGTACTCCGCCTTGGCGGTTTATGTAGGCTACGACCGTGGTGCTGTCTGTCCTGACTAGGACGTGTTTGTTTCCGAATTAACTGGAGAAACTTCTGCAGGGCCAGAAAAACAGCAAGCAGCTCTAGGCAGTTGATGTGCCAGCGCAGCGGGCCTCGGTTCCACTGGCCTGCGGCTGCGTGCCCGTTGCACATGGTGCCCCAACCCAATTTGGAGGCGTCGGTTGTGACCAGAATGCGTTGGGACACCTGCTGCAAGGGTACTCCTGCCCTTAGAAAGCAGAGGTCTTTCCAGGGTTTGAAAGTTTGGCGGCAGGCAGAGGTAACTTTTACGTTATGCGTGCCGCGGCGCCATGCTCGTCTCGGGACTCGAGTCCGGAGCCAGTGCTGAAGTGGTCTCATATGCATCAACCCCAGCGCCGCGCGCGGAGGATGCCATATGCCCCAGGAGCTGTTGGAAACGTTTTAGCGGGACCACGGCACCTGGCTTGAAGGAAGCGAGGCATTTCAGCACTGACTGAGCACGCTCGTTGGAGAGACGTGCTGTCATTGAGACTGAGTCTAACTCCAGACCGAGAAAAGAGATGCTCTGGACCGGGGAGAGCTTGCTCTTTTCCCAGTTGACCTGAAGCCCCAAACGGCTGAGGTTGCTGAGCACCTGGTCTCTGTGTGCGCATAGTAACTCTCGGGAGTGGGCGAATTGCGAATTGAGACGTGGAAGTACGCGTCTTTCAGGTCTACCGCTGTGAACCAATCTAGATGCCGGACGCCAGATAGAATTTGTTTCTGGGTGAGCATTTTGAACGGGAGTTTGGACAAGGTCCGATTGAAAACTGGCAGGTCCAAGATCGGTCGTAAACCGCCGCCTTTCTTGGGTACAACGAAGTAAGGGCTGTAGAAACCCTTCTTCGTTTCGGTTGGAGGGACAGGCTCTATCGCGTCCTTTAATAGAAGGGAGGCGATTTCTTCACGCAGGGAATGGGCATGTTGGGCGTGTACTGCGGAAAAATTTACGCCCACGAAGGGGGGCGGAGACCTGGCAAACTGAATTGCGTAACCGATTCGAATGCTCCGGTGCAGCCAGCGTGACAGGTTGGGCAGTGAAAGCCACACCTCTAAACTCCTTGCTAGGGGCACCAAGGGGACGAGTTTTTTGGACATACCCGGCGGGGCTTCGCAGCGGTGCGGAACAGGTAACGCGGCGTCGGGAGGCAACATGGCGTCCCGAGGCTCTGGTGCTGAGAATAAACTCAAAGCACTTACCTTGCTCCGCGCATCCGGCAGGGGGCGGGTTCGTGACTGAGGAGGAGGTCTGATGCTGGCGTCCTCTGGACTCGTCTGAACCGGCCGGCCGGGGAACAGTCGTGGGGCTGAAGGCGGGGACACTGCGTCCATGGAGCCGGGACTGTTGAGGCCTGAAAGCAGAGTGCCGTGAGAACCGCATTTGCGGGCCATGTGCTCCAGAGACAAAGGACATAGCTCTTTATTGAGAATTTGGGTACCGCAGCCCTTGTTAGGGGGTGCGGCAAATGAAAAAACAAAGGATTCTCCTCCCGGCCCTCCACCGGGGGACGGAACGGTCTTACCACCTCCGGAGCTAACGTCTTGGGCTCTGGGTACGTTGTCTCAGGAGCTCCGCTTCCCGCGGTTTGCTCGACGCTGGGGCTGAGAGCTGGGCCCGGGTTGAGGCGGAGCAGGAGCTTGTCTTCTGGCCGTGGTAGGACACCCTCGGCGAGCAGACGGGGCATGGGCCGTGGCGGCAGGCTTGCGGTGAGGCATGATGTGAGAGATGGCCTCCGTCTACTTCTTTACCGTGGAGAACTGCTGGGCAAAGTCATCGACGGTGTCGCCGAAGAGGCCGAACTGGGAGACAGGGGCATTGAGGAAGCGAGTCTTGTCGGCTTCATGCATCTCGACCATGTTCAGCCACAGTTAACGTTCCTGGACCACTAGCGTGGCCATCGCCTGCCCGCGCGCTTGCGCTGTGACCTTCGTCGCTCTCAGGGCGAGGTCGGTCGCTGAGCGCAGGTCCTGCAGCGTGTCGGGATCAGGGCCACCCCCGTGCATGTCGCGTAGTGCCTTGGCTTGGTGGACCTGCAGGAGTGCCATGGCATGCAGGGTGGAAGCGGCGCGTCCGGTGGCGCTGTAGGCCTTCGCTGTCAGCGAGGAGGTTGCTCTACAGGTCCGGGAAGGGAGTACGGGGCGACCTCACCAGGTGGTAGGGGTTCTGGGGCATAGATGGATCGCAACCGCCCTATCCACCTGGGGAATCGCCTCGTACCCTTGGCGCACTCCGCCGTCGAGGGTGGCGAGGGCGGACGAGCCTGTGGCGGTGTGACGAGTGGAGAGGGGTGCTCTCCACGAAGACGAAGACATCATGCACTTCCGGGAAAAATGGAACCGGGTGGGGACGAGGCTGTGAGCAGCGCCCAGACCCAAGGAACCAGTCGTCCAGCCGTGATGGTTGTGGGGAGGATGGAGGGTTCCAATCCAAGCACACGCTGTTGGCTGCCCGGGAAAGCATGTCGGTAATCTGTGCGTCGGCCTCAGCCTGGGCGTGCAGGTCCGAAAGCGGCAGCCCAGGGGAGTCCTCAGCATCAGATACCACGCCCTCCGATGCCGCGGCGAGCTCATCTGCTTCCATCGCAAGAGGGTCGGCAGACTGGCTGTGAGGCCGCCTCGAGCACGGATGGGAATCAACGAGCGCGCTGGAGTGCGGGTGGTCCGAGGGGTCGTACACAGCGGAGATGCACCCGCTGCCATCCCCAAATCGCTTCCATCGCCAGCCGCATCGTCCTCAATCCCGTGGGAAGAAGGAGCAACACAGGGGGCGGCTGGAGTGGCTTGCTCACGGTTGTAAGCAAGCCGCGACTGCAACGTTGTCATGGTCATGTTCTCACAGTGAGAACATGAACCATCCACAAACGCAGCCTCGGTGTGATCGCTACCCAGACACACGAGACAACGCCTGTGGCCGTCGGAAGCGGAGAGCACTCTACCGCATCCAGAAACAACACAGGGGCGGAAAGGCATCTTTATAAAGACGCGTCCTTAAAAGGACATTCAACGCCGCTGTGTTTTGATCTTTTAGAGGAAATTACTCTTTTAAATAAAATCACTCATTTATGAAAAATACTCATGAGAGTTCTTTAATCTGCGCTGTCGAAGCGCCCAGGGGCAGGAAGTGCACAGCAGTGCAACAGGAGAAAGCCGCTGTTGTGCGGCGTAGAATCCAACAGCATGCAGCAGAGGGATAGCAGGAACTCGGTGTGTATACGCAGCAGTTGCAGACACGACCATCGGCTCTGAAGAAATTTTCTGAATGAACTCCTGTATTTGCGCCGCTTAAATACCCATATGTCCGGGGGCGGGACATGCAAATACTGGTTGCCAACTCTCATTGGCCTTTTTTCATAGTTCAGAGGTGAATATCGGCGCTCAAGAGAGACCCCTAGTGTCGCTTCTCTGACACAACGTGGAGAGAGCGACAGAAGGGGAACTATAGTTAGTTTCATTTCTTGGATCTGATTGGACAAGCTGCATTCCCAGAGCACTGGGACACTTTACTGTTTGTAGCACTCCCCTTCTCTGTGTTTGTGGCTTTACAAATTGTGGTGGGGATTTTGATTAATCATTTATTTAGATTAAATTCACAGATTTGGATAACATTTTTGCTTGCAGGTGGTGAAAAATAAACATATTTTATGTTATGAGCGAGTGATTTAATAATTGACTCAACTGATTCGAAAAAACACAAAGTCGTTGTGGTAATGTGTGCGTGGCCGAACGACTTCTGTGGAGAGCGAGGCCAGGAGAGGAAGAACGATAAAGATTGACACCTGTGGGAAATTATCCCTAACAGCTGTTGTGTTGCAGTGAGAGCTGGAGAGGGATAGAAGAGTCAATCCAGACTGCTGGAGGAGATACGGAGATGCACAAAGCTGACTGTGTGTGTCTCTGTGTGCAATGTTATGCTGAAAAGCAGATAAAATAAAAGACTATGTGGATTGTATACCTGGCTCCTGCTTCCTCCTTCAAGAAGAGAGTTAAAGAATCTGTCAGAGTGGCGCCGAAATCCAGGATTAGGAGAAGAAAAAGTATTCAAGACACTCGCCAGCATCTACCAAGTGCAACATCAGTCTCTGCTTGAGCTGCGTCTAAAACAGGAGCAGCGGTTCCAGGCGCTCTTCCAGTCTCAAGCGGAGGACCAGAAGATACTACGGAGCTTGGTACACCAGAAGGGGTCTTCAGCCGAGACCCCGGACCCACCTATGGCCATACCGCTCACCACACTTTCTAAGATGGGACCTCAAGTCTACCTGAAAGCTTTCGTTAAGCTCTTCGAGCGGACGGCTGATGCACGGAAGTGTCCGTGGTCCCAGTGGGCAGCCCGCCTACTGCCGCTGTTATCCAGAGAAGCCCAGCTTGTGGTCCAACAATTTCCTACGGCCAAACTCCTGGTGTACTCCTGCAACGGGTCGGCCGCAGCCCAGAACAATATCGGCAGCAGCTCGATTCAAGGATGCTTGGCGAGTGTGGCCTCCTGCTCACATTTGCCCAACAGCTCCTTGACACCTGCTGAAGGTGGCTGCTGGCTAAAGAAAATTAGCATGGGAGTGCTAGATTTGGTCGTACTGGAGCAGTTCATTGCCCGGCTACCAAAAGGAACGGCAGATTGGGTCCAGTGTCACCACCCGGCATCGATGGATGAGGCGGTCCAGCTGGCTTAGACCATATGGTGACATATTCGGGGCTGGTGAGCCCGCTTCCTCTTCTCTCTCTCTCTCTCTCCTCCATCCCCCTATCCTTTCCCCCGTCCTGTTCCGGTTCCCTGGAAATGGGGAATCATGTACCCAAAACCCATTTCCTGGTCTCGTGGACCATTCAACCCACTGGGCTGCCCTAACCCTCTCCGCTCTCCCCCACAGGCTGGTGAATCCGCTGCTGCGGGTGTGGATGTGAAGTCTGGGCTGGTCTGCTGGAGCTGTGGGGAACCTGGGCACTTCCAGGACCAGTGCCCCACAACAGAGGTGGAGACACTAGTCTGGATCCCTGATGTGCCACAGGCTGTCCCCAATCGAGAAGGAGTGTATCAGATACCTGTGAGTATTGAGGGTGGGGGGCTGTACATTAGTTTCAATCTCTCACTGAGGGAGACTAGGTTCAGGACAATCGAGAGGGAGTTTTTGGCCATCAAGTGGGCTGTCCTCACCTTTCACCCTCTGTTTGGACCATTTCCCGCAAAAGTGGCTCCATTGCATGAAGGATACCAACATATACTAACAGTAAAAAGACAGAGTTTATGCTTACTGGATCTCCTCACCAGCTTCAGAAGGCTGGCTCCTTAATTCTGTCCATTGAGGGCTCAGGTTTGGAGCTTTAAACAAAAATCTGGGTGTTATGTTTGACACAAATTTGTCATTTGATCCACATGTAAAAAATACTGTTAAAACTTCATTTTATCATCTTAAAAACATTGCAAAACATTTTAAACTGTTCCTCAGACTCGTTACGCTCAATGGGTGACAGGGCATTCTCTTCTTATGTTCCGAAGCTATGGAACTCTCTACCCTCAGAACTTAGAGAAGTTCAGACTTCTAGTGAGTTTAAATCATGTCTTAAAACGTATTGCTTTTAATTGATACTATTGTATTAAATTAATTTAATACTATCACTTTATACTGTGTTTTATCATTAGTTGTTTTGAGATGCATGTTTTATCCATTTGTATTAAGTTTGTATTATATTTTTATTTTCCCTTTCTATGTTAAGCGCTTTGAGAGGTTTCTTTAAAGGTGCTGTATAAAATAAAGTTAATAATTATTATTATTATTATGGCTGTTGCAGATTTCCGCACAAAGCTGACTGTGTGTGTGGATGCATGTGCAATGTTATGCTGAAAAGAAGATCTTTTTATGTGTAAAATAAAAGACTATGTGGAATTTTTACTTGGCTCCCGCTTCCTCCTTCAAGAAAAGAGTTACCTGTCACAGTCATTCACCACTGAAACAATGGAATTGAATGAAAATGATTCATTTACATAAAAGATTCGCTCACAAACACTGATTCATTTGCGAACGGAAAACCACTAGTTGATGACAGAGTGTTGAGTATAGTGCTGGAGTTGTGCTTGATGTTTTGGATTATTTTGGAACAACTCATGCTGGTGGAGAAGAAATGCATGAAGAAACTGATGTGATATTGCTTAATTAAAAACAGATGCCATATAATATGACATCATCTTGTTCATTGCAATATTCGTTACAAGGTCAGAAGTAATTTTGCATACTCAAAGCCAAGTGGGACTGTACCTTCAGTTGCGCTGCATGTTCCTTCTTGAACCCTAGTTCGTTGAGGACAAAAGCTTGGGGCAGAAAAACAACAGTAAAATGCTAAACACATGCAATGGCAACTTTATCACTGACCCATGACCCTGTCCAGGAAGTGACCTGTGCAGACGACTCTCTCAGGCCTGCAACTGCCAAAAGAAAGGCTGCTTATGGCTTTGAAAGGTGCTGTTCTGCTTTGTGCTACAGCTGCAAACAGCTGGAAACTTTTAAAAAGGGAAAGAGTTTTTTCAAGGAGACTCAGCTGTCTTGTTTGTCATTCTCGTCATCTGATCCATTGCACATGAGTGAAAGTTTAGAGGTTGTTTTGAACAGTTTGACTTCAAAGTCTTGCCACCTACTTTGTCTATGTGGAGTGCCTGTAATCCCATTACTTGTAAGCACACTGTTGAGGACAGTGGACTCCTTTGCAATTTGTTTTGAAATTCATGACAAAGACTACACAAAACCTTCTAGATTTTCACCACTTTGAACTGTAACACACCGTAGCATGGGATTATTATGATCTACTCGAACAGGCCCGCTGGAAGGAAGCCAGCAATGAAATCAGACTGAAAGTTGAACACTACGACATGGACAGTGGGGACCAAAGGTCTCACACCATATTGAAAATCTGGGATTTTTTAATTAAAACTTAGAAATGAAAGACTTTTAGGATTTAAAAAAATGTAAAAGGAAAAGTTATGATATAAAATGAAAAATAAAAAAATAAATGTCAGTAATTAATTGTAAGCATTTTTGTTTTTATTGACCATGTTAGCTTCTTTGTACAAAAGGTCAAATTGTCACTCAGATTTTTATAATATACATTTTCGATACAATAAGTAATGAATAATGGTGTTTTACATCAGAAAGAACTTAAAGAACTATAAGCACTTCTCATGTTGTCTCCAATAGCACAGTTGCCCACTGTACTCTTTTAACCAAGACGTCCCATATTTTGGCCAAAATGAAGACGTTCTGAATGGAATTGTTTCATATTTCAGTGCTCTGTCTGAATGGCAGCAAATCTTCACAACTATGATTACTACTATTAATGTGTTAATTTAGTGTGATTAATTATATAAAAATAATTTAAAAAAAGTTACCAAATTAATCATGCCTCCTGACCCATACATACCATAACAAAAGTATGCATTTTCCTTCAAGTTCATGAAACTTCATGTTTATGACACTGAAAAATGTTGAGATGCTCCAAAAATATCCATCTAACTTCGAGGAAACCCAAAAACGCTTCCTGTGAGAACTGGAAAAATTGACAAACTCAGTTGTGAAATGGATCACTGTGGACTGTGTGGAATAAAGCAAACAACATATTGACTTCTAAAGCTTCTTTTTGTATTGTATAATAATAAATGCTTTACTTATCTTCCACAATAATGCAATATATTTATATCTGAATTATTATATTTTATAGTAATTAGAATTTTTATGTATATATATATATATATATATATATATATATATATATATATATATATATATATATATATATATATATTTTAATACACAATTGTTAGTTCCGGTCACCAAATCTGATTGGACGAGAGACGTTCCATGAGCACTGATGGTGTTACACCATTAGCACTCAGACTCTTCACTGTGTGTATCACTCCGCTTGTGTTTGTCATGTGTCTCTTTTTACATAATTTTTTTTTTGACATTACATATGGCAAAAGACAATTTTTGTGTGTAATATGAGCCAGTTGGTGACATGAAGTGAATCCGTTAGTCATTGTTTATATAGAACAGCTCTCCATAATCGCTTGTATTACTACTACACTACTAAAGCAAGGAAATAGCTTTAAATAGCTTTAAACTAACAACTTCAGCATTAAGGTTCATCACAGCTGACACAACAGACTGATTAATTACAGAACTCATGGTGCTTACCTCTTACTGGAGTTTCCATATTGGATAAATACCGGCGGAGGACATTGCGGTATCTATAGGGAATTAATTTTGCACACCGTCTACTGCGAAATAGACAGGAATACCCCTGCTTGGAACACTGAGAAAGCTGACATCATCTCTGCCTGGGTGTGGCAACAGGTGATTGCACACGCTCCGTCTCTCTCTCTCTCTCTCTCTCTCTCTCTCTCTCTCTCTCTCTCTCTTTCTCTTTCTCACACTCACACACACACACACACACACACACACACACACACACACACAACACACACACACACATCAATCCATCCTTGTTTATCCAATAACTTGTTAGAAACAACACAAGCCGTGATACTATTTCTGAAGTGACATTTTTGATTTTCTAACGGAGGCTTGGACGGATCATTTGTTTTGAACCAGCAATGGCAGATTCTGATCCATCGTGTAATAAAGTAGTTCCATGCACAAATGCATTTTATGACCGTCTTGTTCATTGAACTGTTGTATTTAAGAAATATCACACTCACAATCGTGCTATATGACCCTAAATCAGCACTGCTGTGATTATCTACGGCACTCGGCCTGCGGCCGAATCAAAGCAGTACTGATGTAGTGCCATTTCAAAATCTTGCTGGTATGATATTGCTCATGTATATATTATAGTACTGACAAAATTTCTCCCAAATTACAAATAAAATTATGTTCGTTTAGAGCATTTATTTGCAGAAAATGAAAACTGGTCAAAATAACAAATATGATGTAATGTTTTCAGACCTCAGGATTTGTGAGGATCTGGGGGTGCTTCAGCAAAGCTGAAATTGGGCAGATTTGTCTTTGTGAAGGACGCATGAATCAAGCCACTTATTGACACTTACAATGTCATCCAGGAAGAAAACTTGCTACCTTCTGCTCTGACAATGTTCCCCAACTCTGAGGATTGGTTTTTCCAGCAGGACATTGCTCCATGCCACACAGCCTGGTCAATCATGGAATGAATGGAGGACCACCAGATCAAGAGCCTATCATGGCCAGCCCAATCTCCAGACCTGAATCCCATTAAAAACCTCTGGAATGTGATCAAGAGGAAGATGGATGGCCACAAGCCATCAAACAAAGCCGAGCTGCTTGAATTTTTGCACCAGGAGTGGCATAATTTCACCCAAAAACAATGTGAAAGACTGGTACAGAGCATGAAAAGTCGCATGAAAGTTGTGATTGAAAATCAGGATTATTCCACCAAATATTGATTTCTGAACTCTTCATTAAGTTAAAGCATAAGTATTGTGTTGTATAAAAATGTATATGAACTTGTTTTCTTTGCATTATTCGAGGTCTGAAAACACTGCATAATTTTTGTTATTTTGACCAGTTGTCATTTTCTGCAAATAAATGCTCTAAATGACAATGTTTTAATATATTGGATTTTGGAAGAAATGTCAGTGCTTTAAATACTCAAACACATACCTATAAATATTAAATTCAGAGAAACTGATAATTTTGCAGTGGTCTCTTAATTTTTTCCAGAGTTATATATATATATATATATATATATACAGTAGCTTTGAAAAAGTTATGCACTCAACTGTATATTAATGTGTGTTTGTGTGTTTGTGTGTGTTTAATTAATAGTATTTTGTTTTATATTTCCTTCTTTTATTAAATCTATGTAAGTAAAAGTATTTTAAGTAATTTTGCACATGCATGCAAAGTAAGCTTTCCCATTGCCAAAAAGTCCCTTTGCCCAAATCCTCATCTTAACTCTCAAATTTACTGTGCAGCTGTTTTATTTATGGCTCTTATTTTCCCTGTTTTTATGTGAAATAATTCACTTTCAGATACTACATTCTTGACAATGTCTGCTTTGTTAAAAAAGGCCTCCAGCCCAACCAAATTCCACCAAATAAGCCAATAGGTTTGAGACTGTGATGTTAATGGAAAGAAAAGGAAAGAGCAGGGCTTTTTTTAATTCAGGCACTGAAAACTACAGGAGTCGGAGGCTTACTGCTGACGGACTGCAAAAATGACGGCCTCTAATTAAATCCTTTCTTTGTGGCTGTCAATGGCTTCAGTGTGCGCCGAAAATCTTGATGATGATTTGCCAGTTATTTCAGCTTGTTTGGAAAGGAACATTTGAGCTTATGAGAACTTTCATATCCCACAAATAAGACAGTATTTTTTTTTTGTTATTATTATAAAAATGTGATTTATATTATATTACTATTTTATTATTTTTCATAAAGACATTTTAAAATCATGATTTGTTTAATCATTATTTAATAAAGAAAAAGAAAGAAAATTTTTAACTGTTTAATATTAGGGATAAGGCTAACCGGTTCTGAATCAAAAGTCCAATTGCATAAACACTTTTTTTCTCTAGAAGTGGTTTCTCTGTCAGTGGCTTTGTATGTTGGTCTCAAACAATTAATATTCCAAAATCATAATTTGCTGCAGCTCTTGGGTAAACAAGTGAACACAAATACAACCACGGTGGCACAAGGAACAACTACTGTGTATAATGAAGATAGATCTGAACTGAAAGGCTGAACTGTGTTCTTAGCACAAAGGTTTATATCTGTGCAGGTTGTCACATGAAATGCTATAATTGTATTTACACTTTCTGTAAGACAAACAAATGGTTTGATATTTTATATTATATCTAAGTTTTCTATTTTTGCTGCTTCATTAATTGTTCTTGGACTTTATTTTTGTTCAACTGTTTAAATTTTACAGAAAAAAAAATTTAAAACAATTTAACAGGCTATTTTAATGCAGTTTTTCAATGTGACAGCTTACCTCATATAGTGTGACAACATGCCCCATTGTAGGTTGGGCTTGAGCATGTGTTTAATGATCTGTATTCTTTGCCTATATTAAATTTCTCTTGTAGCCAAGACAAATATGTGTTTACGAAAAAATAGAATGGTGTGTGAAAACTAGCCCCTGTCTCCCTTTCACAAAATCTGTTGACTGGGATTTTGAGATTGTTCACTGTTGCAATTTCATCTAACAGTAATAAATTAAGCCCCAGTTTTTGTTATTCTGATCAACATAAACACATTCATTTGTGCAAGCTCTTCATCAACACCTTAAAAGTGTGAACATTAGCACTTGCAGGTCCTGCTATGTTTTGGGGCGTTGCATCTGAGCCCTCTCACCAGGTGCTAAGGAGGAAGCTTGCAGGCAGTTTGATCTGGGTCACAGATTCTGCTGGGCTCAGATAACGACTGAAGAGCACTATTATGTCTTTGCCTCGGGGAGCAGCACATGGCTACTCTTTACATGATGCTATGCACTAGGAGGGCTGGACACATGCATGATACAGCGGGTGGCTAATAGATTTATTAAGGTCATCTCCGTGCTGCATGGTCCATAAACGAACACCTGCTGATATACCACCCACCACACACAAACAACTATTATATGGGCAGTGATAAATAAGGATGTCCAAGTGATGAATAGGAGAGATAAATAAAAGACGATTCAGTTCAAAACTCATGTGCCAAGTTCTTTGTCGTAGGGTAAAATGGGGCAAAAGGAACCTCTTAAGGATTTTTTTTTTTTTTTTTTTTTTCTGGTTGCAAAATAAATTAAGATTGAAAAAGTAAATGCTTTGCTTGAATATTAATAGAAAATTATCATTTGTGTGGAAATAAATATTGGATGTTGATTTGATTAAAATGTATTTAAAAAAATAAAGTTGCAAGGGGCCTTTTACTGCACACTTGCGGGTGGGGGTTATAGTGATATATGCATTTTTTTTAATAAAAATTAAGATAATGATTTTTTTAAATAACAACTTCAAAAGAGGGTGTGCAGTTTTGGCTTTAGCCCTGTTTTTCCCAAATGTTTGTATTCATGTTTTTATCACACACTTTTAAAAACTGTACTATTTTCAACAGACATTTGTTGCTCGTATTTAATGACTCTAAAAAGACCAAGTAAAATCTCGCTACACATCAAATACATTTGTGCACATCTTCTTAATCATTATTTTCAAAGAATTTTATATTTCAATATTATTTATATTTTGACTGACTTCCACTAACCATGTCACAAAAGCAACTAAATTAGCCTGGTTGCTAGGGAGGGTAGAGTCACATGGTATAACCTCCTCGTGGTCATGATTAGTGGTTCTCACTCTCAATGGGGCATGTGGTAAGTTGTGTGTGGATCACGGAGGGTAGCATGATCCTCCACATGCGGTGTCTCCGTGGTGTCATGCACAATGAGCCACGTGATAAGATGCGTGGATTGACAGTCTCAGAAGCAGAGGCAACTGAGACTTGTCCTCCACCATGGTGAGGACAAGGTGGTGAGTAAGTGCGCCACCACGAGGACCTACTCAGTAGTGAGTAGGCTCCCTGCATGTTTGTTATACTACTCTGGTTTTAATTTGGTGAACAAATGTTCTATTTCTCAAATGTTCTCACACTTCTGAGGGGTTTCAAACTTCTGGCTACCTGTAAGTTTGGATACCTCTGTGAACACATACACTCTGAAGCCCTGGTTGCCTAGGTTTAAAGAGTGCAGGATCAATATATGTTTCTAGCTGGATATGAAACTTATGTGAGTGTTGTTAACGAGTGCTGGATTTATTCTCATTGAATTGCTCTTAAGTGAGTACTGAAGTCAGTATGGTTACACCAAGATGTACTACATGCCCTAATGTGATGGATGTCATGAATGGACATAATCAGTCCCCTGCTTGTCTTGGTGTGGACCATCTTAAATAGGCCATGTCTGACCCATGCCCTGAGTGCTCCATAATGCTCTTTTTGTGCACCGAGTGCGACTGGCAGGTCTGGAATCCTGTGCAGAGGATTTGCTGCTTTCTTTGAGTGTCCCTATAATTGATCATAAGCAAACACTTCAGCATGACAAAAGAAAAAACAGAAATCTTCTGATTTAGCACGCAAAGTGGAACAGCTGTCTTCAGCTGTAGAACTTTTACTGCCGCTCCTTAGTAGAGCTCAGCCTACAATAGAGGCACAGGACAAAGTGGAGCCTGAATCTTGCACGCCATCGTCACCAGCTATGCACGCATAACAAGAGTTAGATGCGATGTCAGTTGCTACCTCTGACTCGCTTTTTGGCGCAAATCCGGTTGTAAACTCAGTTATTGATGAAAGTCTGTCTGTGGCCCAGTCACACCACTCTGACAGTGATAATGTGCCTAAGAAATCTGGTGGGTCATCTTCAATGGTAATGTCCTTAGAGGGAACGTTGAAAGCAATGCTTGCACGTATTAATCTGGAGCCCCACCCCCCACCACCAGCAGTAGGCTATGAGTTTTTCTGCGTTATGAACAAAGTGCCTCCTTTGTGATGCCTTAGTGCCGTGATTTTACATCCGTACTGGTGTCTGCCTTACAGAGTTCATCAAAGGCCACACGTCCTGATCAACCGCACACTGGCTGTGATGCAAGACCTGGATGCAGTGGGTCTTGGTAGCATGCTGCCTGTAGAACCCAGCGTTGCATTGCTCAGCATGTCTCCTGATGAGGCTCACCGTAAGAATGTGCGTTGCCCCAACGATAAGTGCAGATGCACAGATGAACTGCTTTTACGGACATACAATTCTACAGCATGTCTTGGTCCTGTTTCTAATTATTTGGTGCACATACTTGTGCACTTCTCTCTTAGCCAGCCACTGCAGCACAGCTTTGAGTACCCTAGTGCAAGCATGGTGCCAGGTTTGGTTGGCCAAATTCCTTTTGCCAGAGGTCTGTCGGAACAACTTGAGACGGCTGCCACTAGTACCTGGTTGAATCTTCAGATCAGTGGCTCAGGAAGCTCTGGATCAGCATGTTTCGGTCTCAGAGACGCGTTCCTGTCATGTAGTGACAGCTTCAGGCCCTAGGGCACCTACAGTGACCCCTGTTGCTCGCTATCAGAATGTTGCTGCAAAAGCTACATTTAAGCCTCCTCTTCAGTTTCGCCATTGAAACCCCCAACCTCCACCTCCTCATGCCAAACGTGGTGGAACCTTACTATGGGGGCATCAGTCTAATATGTGACACCAAGGCCCCCAGCGTGCCCCCCAAATGTGGTATGGTTTACTGTGGGCTGTTTTACAATTCAGCTGGGTCATTGGGGATCAATAACAACAAACCAGTGGCTGTTGACTTCCCTCTCAAGAGGCTGTAGTATACAGTTTCACTGTCGACCCCTTTACACGCTGGTGTGAGATCCAGAGTACTTCACGATCCATGCCAGGTAGACACTCTTATGCATGAAGTTTAGGTCTTGCTGCACAAAGGAGCCATAGAAATTGTCAACCCCCAAGTTCATCCCAGGTGATTGTTTTCCATTTCTTTTCTGGTCACAAAGAAAGACGGACATTCTTAAATATTAGGAATTTTAATAGTTTTCTAAAGTTCCTGCCATTCCGTTTTACAGGCCATGCCTCAAGATTTGTTTGTGACGATAAATTTAAGGGAGTAAATCAATAAATCTTATTCCAATTTTTCCAGAACACAGGTGATTACTTCAGTTTTCATCAAATATTTCAGTTCAGAGTTCTCCCGTTTGGCCTCTCTTTGGCACTGAGGGTGTTTTCGAAGTGCATCCAGGTTGTATTGGAACCCCTACAAAAGATTAGCATGAGAGTGTTGCAGTATCTGGATGATTGGCTTGTATGTGTGGCATCACCACAGCAGGTAATGGCTCAATCTCGTCAGTTGCTGGACCATATTATGGCTTTGGGCTTTACAGTGAACTGGGACAAATGCAGGCTTGTCCCAACTCAGTCAACACATTTTATAGGTCTAACACTCAGACAGGGTATGTTAAATCCGTCTTCGGGTGGGCCACATTCAATGTGACATTACTTTAATAAAGCTCTTATGGAAGCTTACAGTGGCAACAGCATTGGTACCACTGGGATTTCTATGGCTGTGACTATTCCAATGCTGGCTTATTTAGAAGCAGTTGTGTCCAGTGTGGGACAAATACACAAGGGTTAAAATCACACAGCGCCGCATTCAGGCCCTGGCTCCATGGTTATGGAAGTTGTTCCTCCTCAAAACAGTTCAACTGGGTCTTCTACCTGCATGGTGGGAGTTAATAAGGACAGATGCCAGTCTTCTCGGATGAGGTGGAGTCTGGTGTCAGAAAGAGTGAATGACACTTGAAGTGGGGCTTTGTGCACAGCACATATAAATGCTCAGGAATTGACAGTGTTTTTCACTCCACTCCATTTTCAGACAGTGCTAATTGACAAAAATATCTTGGTGCACACGGAAAACGTGACAATGGATTTCTACATCAATCATCAGGGGGGCAAAATTGCACTTGAGTGCACTTCAAGTAGCTTGCAATCTGCTGATATGGGCTCAAGCAAACCTTTTAATTCGAGCTGCGTACCTTCCCGGTTGACTGAACCATGCCGCGGACGCTTTCTCATGCAGAAGGGTATTACAGGGAGATTAGAGACTACACCCAGAGGTGGTGCAGATGATATGGGGGACTTACGGGACCGCAGTAGTGGATGTGTTCACCGACAGTCAGCCAGTTCAATTCCCTTGTTGGTTCTCTCTGATGGATGAGCCAGTATCCCTGGGCCTGGACACACTGGCTCATGATTGACCATACTTAACTTTGTATGCTTTCTCCCCAATACCACTGATTTGGAGAACCCTGTGCCGTTTGTGCGACTGCGGCCACTGTCTGCTTTTAGTTGATCCTCAGTGGCCTGCGATGCCATGGTTTCAGACCCTCTTGTCATTGTTAGCCACCTTGTCCACTACCCAGTAGATCAGATCTGCTGACTGAGATGGGGGGAGAGTTTGGCATCCTCACCCAGACAGGTTGAAGTTGTGGGTGTGGCCACTGGGTCCACCGGGCCTCCCTTGGAGTGTTCACAGGTGGCCAGGACACTGTTTTGAATGCTCATGCAGCATCTACACAAAAATGTTATGCTGGTAAGTGGAAAGTGTTCTGTGGCTTTTCTGTTCTGTCGTGCTGCTGATCCGTCGCACTGGTTTGTAGGATGACTTCTAGATTATATAGATCTAGATCTAGATATTTTGGAGAGTGGACATTCACCACCCAAGGTGTATGTAGCAACTTTGGCAGCCAACCATTCTGAGGTGAGCAATGTCTCTCTTGGGTCTGACCAGTTAGTTGTGGTCCTTTTAAAAGGGGCTAATCATCTGAGCCCTCCATGAGGTGTATGAAGCCTTGAGTGTGGTGCTCAACTCCTTATGTCAAGCACCATTAGAGCCTATATTGGACAGCGAAGCGTATGAGTGAGCTCCACACATTTATCAGAGAGTGCTCCCTGTTTACACTGGGGGCTTGGATTTCAGTAATGTTTCATTGTGGCCCAATCCATCATTTTTACTCAAGACATTGTCTCCACAATTTACGAATCAGCTCATTGTGCTGGCTGCTCTGCCACCAGATCAGACTGGCATGCGGGTTGAGCTATGTCCAGTTAGGTCTTTGAGGGTTTAAATTGACAGGACAGCAGCCTGGCGCAAGACTGACCAATTGTTTGTTTGATTTATTGATGCATGCAAAGGGACTGCACTCTCCAAGCAGAGGCTATTTCTCAAGCATACGAGTCTTCAGGGCATCCTGTACACTCATATCTTCACTGTCACTCTATGCATGCTCTCGCAACATCTTGGGCAGTATTCAAAGGTGTATTGCTTTCTGAAATTTGTGCAGCAGTAACATGGGCTTCTGCTTGCAAGTTTTCTTGTGTATATAGATTGAATGTGACTCCCCTGCCAGCAGTTTGTGCTACAGTGCTCTCTACCTGGACTAATGCATCGCAAGGTGATTCCTCGTGACTGCATAGGTATTTGTCTTCCACTAGTGCTTTCTGTTCTGCCTCTGGCAGTCTGGAACAAATGGAAATAGAAAGCTAGTTACGAATGTAACTGTGGTTCTATGACTGAGTGGAAGACCACCAGAGTCTCTGGTCACTTGGAATTCACAAGAATTATCTAGAGATTGAGTTGATGTATACAGAGGTTTATACAGCTGAAGACACGTCATGAGTCACAGGGTGACAACTCTCAAATTTGATTCTTCATCAAAACGCAAGAGTTTTCCTCTTGTGCTTTCAGTACTGACTCGGGCGGTCTTCCACTCTGTCATAGAATCACAGTTATATTCGTAACCAGCGTTTTCAGGTATTAATATTTAAAAACAAAACTGCTGCTCTAATATGAAAGATTATGTATAACTACTTAAAGTGGCTACATTTTTATGACAAGCTACCTATTTAAAAAATAATAATAATTTATTTATTAGATTTTTTAACATAATTTTTTACTTTATTAAAATATCTGAACCTACAGGGATTAAACCTGCTAGACATTTTTGACAAGCCACATTAAACAAAATAAATTTTAATTCAGGAATTGAAAACAGTGACTTTATGTATTTTATGTCTTCTGAGAAAGTGTGCGTGCACAAACAAACACCATTTTGACACAATCTTCTTAACATTCATTCTTTAGAAAATATTTTGAGAATATTTATTATAAAAATATAAATGTTTCCACTACAAATCATTTTACATTAGTAGACAAGGCCATCTACACACACACTCACACACATACACACACACACACACACACACACACACACACACACACACACACACACACACACACACACACACACACACACACACACACACCGATCTAAAGATGAGGAACGGGGTGCACAAACAGTATTGCTCTTCAAAATGTTATGTTAAAAAAACTACAATAAAAAAACACTGATAAGTTTGAAACATAAACATGTCATAGCTTTGTGAATGCTATGAACAGAAAAAAAAACAAAAAAAAAACAACACTGTGGTTTCTTGTTAAGAAATAAATAATAAGTCATTATAATTGTTTTTATGTAAAAACAAATATAATACAAGTTTTATAAAGGATGCATTGATATTTTTTTCATTCATTTATACATACATACATACATACATACAGACATTTGTACAAAGGGATGGCCAGGTAAATGATAGTACCACTAGAGTCACCAATGCTATCATCACAGGTCCGGATCACATATGTACATTTTAACAGCAGGGGGAAAGCAACATATACACGCAAAATGACAAGGGGATGGAGGAATAATGGATAGTTCCTTCAATAAGTAGTGCAGTACAAGGTCAAACTGTTGTCTGCACCATTACAATTCTTCTCATATCTGTGCAGATGTTAGTGTAGATGTCTAAAAAAAACTTTCAGATGTTGACAAGTTATTTGTAAATGTTGAGCCACTGTCATACTGTAACTCAACATATGAGTGGTGTATTAATCCCAAAAGCAATATTAAGCTTCAAACAATACACAATCTGAAGCATTAGTGGTTACCTTTCACCCTTGTATTTCAAGAGCTGAGTGGTGTGCATCATGAATGTTCACGGTGATGACAGATCACTTGCCACTGTCCTCTAAGAATACCCCTCTATTTCCGAAACCTCTATTTATAACTTCACTGCAGGAAATTATAGAGTGGCTAATAGCATACTACTGTACCACTCCTACTATTTCTGTATTATATAGTATGTATTCTACATACAGTATGTGATTTTTCTGTATACACAGGATACCAGGTTGACCTACAATTATCAGCCAAATTTGCAGCATACAACAAATCATAATGTTACTACATGCATATATTAAAGTTCTTATTTTCCTAGATAATAACTGGAAACACTTGCCGTAATAGACATACAACGTAATTAGGTCATGTGACAAACATTGTGTGTGTGTGTGTGTATAGTTGCTCCTATATATATATAAAGTATATCACATATATAGGCAGTATACTGCACAGTAATCAGTAAGCTAGTATTCCATTTCAAACAGTCCATTTTTGTGGATGAGCATATCCACAGAATAATGTCATGTGATGTTGCTGCAATGTCTGAGGTTTTGCTAAAAAAAAAATGATGTACTGACTGCTACTCATTCTAGTAAACCATTTTTTTTTACTACATATTGTTTTGTTTTTTTAAATTTGATAATTAATTTATATATTACATTTGAGCATTGTGATACAAACAAAAATATGTCATGGGCTACATTAACAGTTAAAAATAAAGAATGACAAGTTCACCCATCTCCTCCTACCCTGTCCCCTGATTTTGCGAATGGCTCTCTGCACTTGCAGATTAATGGTTTATCAAATATACATTTCCAATCAAAAGTTTGGACACATCAACACATTTTAGAATGATTAAGTCACGATCAAATAACACAGATGGAAGTCAGGGAATTATGTAGTGACCAAACAATGGTAAAGAATCGTATCTTACATTGTGTTCACGTCTTGTCAGAATTACTGTTATAACGAGATGGCAACTCGGAAATTCTACTCTGAGTTGTTCACATCGCCGGACGTCGGAAGTTAGTTGTTTTCTAAAGCAACACTCATAACGGTAAAACAGCTTTCTTGTTAATACTGTAACAAAACATAGCTCACTTCAATAATTAATCTAATGCATGACTGACTCAATGTGTTTACTTCCTTTAACTGTTGAGGCTGCTGCCATATTGGTTCTAGTCAGAGTTTTCATAGAATTCCTAGTTTACAACATGTAATTATGATTTCTACAAAGATGTGAATGTTTTTTCACAGGTCGGAATTTTTTAATTATGGTAATTTGGACATGACGTAAAAGCACCAGTATATACTTTGTCTAGATTATAGCTCTGCACACTCCGGGCATTCTCTAAACCAACTTCATGAGGTTGCTTCATGGTCTACATATATAAAGTCAATTGTGTCAAAATGTATGACTGGTAGTGTATATTCTTATGTGTCACCCTTTCGAGCATTAGCAGATTGCTCAAACAGTAGCCAGCAGTATTGTATGTTCACTGAATAAATTATCCTGCTGTTCTTCTGAGGAATCTGTGAATTAATGGGGGCTTTTATTTATGGGCAGGCTGCTTTTCTACAAGTGGCCCAAAATAGCCCAAACTCTAAGGCTCAAGCTATTGCCTCTTCGAAGCGCTACCTTCCAAAAGGAAGACTGAGGCATTTTAATGCTCTCCTGCCACATGTTAAGAACTCATAGTTAAATCAATTTGGATTGGACCGGCTTCCACCTTTCTGCTGTCTTCAAGATCCATGTGGCATGGAGATCCAATAGGAGTAGACAGTAGTGTCTGCTCTCATTCTGCTCTCTTGTGTCTCCGCAATAAGGCATTATGTCAATAGCTGGGCGACACGCTCTTCGTCTTTGCATCTTGTACCCAGAGCACTGGGAAGACATGATCATTCTCCAGGAAGGTTGATCTGCTCTGCACATGTTTTCAAGCATTGTAGTTTGAAAACAAGTTATTCTTCTCGTTTATTATCTCTTTCCTGTCTGTTAAAGCCAAAGCAGCATCAATCTCATATAAGTATCTCTCCATTCGTCCTTTTAAAATGTTACACAGGAACGGGACCGTTCTTTGTGTGTGTTTCAAGTGTTAGGCTGCTCACAATGTTCTTCTGAGGTCCAACGATCATCACTCCAACTTTCTTGAAGTCCCTGAGAGCCAGAGAGAGAGAGAGAGCGTATGGGTAATATAGCACTCACAATTTGACATATTGTGACATTAATGACAAGCCCGCAGAGCTGCTCAGCCTCAGACTGCTTGTGTCAGTCATGTAGGATGTGGAAGTATTCCAGTAGGACACTGTTCTGTATAGACACACAATAAGCTGGGGAGCTGCTCCCAGGACTCATAACAGACTTTGTCTCTGTTCCAAAATCTAGTGAACTGCCTTGCTGTCTACTGACTACAAAGACAGTTGCCTCCCAAAGCA
The DNA here is from genome assembly GCF_025860055.1 of Xyrauchen texanus. Classification (NCBI taxonomy): domain Eukaryota; kingdom Metazoa; phylum Chordata; class Actinopteri; order Cypriniformes; family Catostomidae; genus Xyrauchen; species Xyrauchen texanus. The sequence goes on along the minus strand of NC_068293.1, from coordinate 8,895,043 downwards.
GCATCCTAATTCAAATGGCACCTCGATTTTGTAAACGATTTTGAATGCTCTATATAGACATCAACTCTGTGCATCATGCAAATAGCCCTACTCGGGTAAAGCGCACAGGAAACTTGGCTCTCAATTGATTTAAATTACTTTTTACATAACTTTTTCCTGAATGCAGATGTGTTACTATTTAAAATTTCCAGTCTCCAGTGTTTTCACTCGCATCTGCGTATATTCTTAATGGGCAATGTGATGTTCAAAAGAATTACATTAGTAACAATTGCCAAAAAAACTAAACAACAACATTTGGCTCTTTATTGTCGATACCTCACAAAGTCGAGATGACGTTTTTTTTTTGACAGTGTCTCACATGAGTGGGTAGAAGCAACGATCTGAAGTAGTTATGTGGATATCATTAACTACTTTCAGTTGTTATGACAGCAAACAACTGCACAAGATGAGCCCGAAATGGATTTTACTACAAAACAAACTTAAATGGTTGTTCTCCATCTGGATCTGTCGTTTCGGTAGTTTTTACATTGCTTCTCGAGACCAGAAACAAAAAAAACAGTCAATTTAAATCACCATGGCTCCATGGGTTGCTCAGGAAACTGTGGATGCAGTTGGATAAAGAGTAGAGCAGTGGCACAGAGTCGGGCTAGATCAAATATGATTATACGATTTTGTTTCTCCATTTGTATAGTTACATTATCGATTCTTAAACTCCTAAGATCGTTCTATGCGCAACACTCTACAATGCGAATAAATCACTTGCATATTCAACCAAATTTTGCCCAATGTAACTAAAAACGTCTGTGATTAGCCACTGGCTGATACAGTTTTAGATTTCACTCACCAGTAACTGACTAGTATTTTGGTGAAGAAATTCAGCACTAATATCCTTTCACTGCGTTTTGAGTGTAAAAGTTTGGTTTGACTCGTTCTGTGTAATTTGTGTCCAAAGTCAAGATCAATACAATCCATTTGTCACTGAATAATGTCCAGTGAAGAAGCCACTCGACTCTACTCTTGATAATATGCACTCAACCGAAACACTTCTGTGTGATGCTCGATGAACTGCCACTATTCTTGAAGAGACAGTGTGTTCTTCAAATCAATGTCAATTTTTAAAAATAGTACAATTTATGCATGCAATGAAAAACTAATGATGAAATGTTTTAAATACTTTTATTAATATAACATAATTATTATAATATAGTTATTAAAAATAATAATGTACCTAGTTCCCCTTAGCATTAGCTAAGAGAATTTCTTTCATATGTAAACAACATGGACATTATAACTACAATATACCCATATGAATCGAATTGAAATCGAGAGCTTCTGAATCTAAATTGAATTGGGATATAATACCCAGAACAAGCACGGAGACTCAGCATCCTCAATTTAATCGCTGTGAGTGTGAAAGGCGCTTTAAAATTTGGTCAAAGTGGGTCTCTTAGAAGGCAGACTCCCTTTTGTGTTGAGGATGCACCTCTGATGCCTTAAAATGCTGCCTATGTAGCTAGGTTTTGGAACAAAGCTTTTGGATTTGAACTTTTAAAAAAATAAGCTGATTTACAGCTTCCTGAGATGATAAAATGGAGCAGCTGCTCCATTTACTGAGTTGGTTATTTCGACTGTAATTTGAAGGGAACAGCACTGTCAGGGTTACACCACAGGGAAAAAGTACAACATTTTTCATTTAATGAGATCCATGCAACAGCTGACAGAAGCTTGCATTATTTACAATCATGAATAGAGTCTCCAAACTTACCATATGGATAAGCTCATCCCATGCTCACATATCAAAACAATCACTTCGTTTTTCAGGAGCTTACATACAGAGGATTTCTTTATGATGGTATTGCATTTCACACAATAACAAAACAAATGAGATTTTCTTTATAATGTCAGATTAGGTGATGCAAAAGCTGTGCCTTTATCTTGAATATCATTAGAGCGTATTAGTGCAAGCTAGGTTATTGTCTGGGTTGTGCACCATTCTGAATAGAATTGAGAAAGCCTTTTAAATTCCAATTCAACTCTTGGATTTGAATTGAGGAAGCAAACATGATTCAGAATTGAAATTTAAATTGGAATTTCAGGATGTATAGAGCTACAATGGAATAAATAATAAAAAAATAAACTAATGTAAATGTAGTTTTAAATAATACATTTCATTTACCAATATGAATTTTAAATAAACATGTTATCATATACACATCATATGTTTTTTTCCCCAGAAACATTAGAAAATGTAATCGTTTAATATGATAATAACACAATATTTATTGATATAATAATCATTGTATGAAAAGGCACCTACTTATAATTGTATTTAATGCATATCAAGTATATTTAATTATATTTAATAAATTAACTTTCATTTTATGGATTTACAGTGGAAGAATATATTCCCAAAATGCTCAAATTTACATCACATTTTGATGTCTGTATATATTTATTAATGTTTTTTTTTTTGTTGTTGCAGTGTTGTATGGCTAAATATCGGATTAAATAGGCTATATATTTCAAAATAATGATGTTATTAATTGTATTTTGTCATTAATGACATTGTTATTTTGTGCAACTATTTTGAATTTCTTTTATTTGCAATTCGGGAAATTTCACTTCCTGTCATTCCAATATAAATTCCAATTCGACATCCTGTAAGGCGGATCCAATACAATTCTTAAATTCTGAAGTTTGCCCAACCCTGGTTACAGTAAAACCTAGGTTAGCCTATACACACCTCAGGCAATTTGCTTTGTTAGGAACACTTCTAAAATGTGCAGCAGCAATTGAGTCCTAGTGGAAGTTGATATAGGTTCAAGCAAGGGCTTTAGGGAGCAGTTAGCACGAGCAAAGCTACAATCAAAACCCACCATCCAGTCTATAAGCTTTAAAGTGTTGTAATTCCCATGGACGGCTCCCACTCAGGACAAGTGGCTGCTGGCCTTACTTCAGTCAGACAGATTCTATGGGCAGAATAAAGCTTTAAATCCACTGACACATGCTGTTTATCGTCAATGCACTGCTTATGCACTGACATCAACAAAAAATGCTCACAACGTCAATCAAGAAAGGCCTGAAACTTGTCTTTGAGACAAACATTTGTGTTTGATCTGCTATATAGAGTACTTTTATGTAGAGACAAACAAACTAAAGCTACAATAAGATGGCTAACTAATTCAATGTTGCTTTGGAAAGGTATTTTGACTGCTAAAATGCTAAGATACACAGTGGCCAGATTGCAAACAGATGAAATAATAGTAACCGCTATGCCATCTGAACACCAGTATCACAGCATCTTAATGAGCAGCCTGGTTTATAGTAAAATAGAGTGCAAACTGGTTTTCGGTGGTTCTCAATCGGAAGGCTGGAGCCTAGTTAAGCTGGATATCTTGGCTGCTACGTCATCAAGCACGTCAAAGGCAGTCTCACTTGTGAGGACCCTTGGAAGGCAGCCTCGTTTTGCAGCCGTCATTTGCCATATTTTGGAGGATCCATAAAGTGCATCCTTCACGGCCTTCAATCACCCACAATCCCTTGCACGTGTCCAATTTATTAAAACAAATATTGGAAAACAAGTCCTTCTCTGTGATATTGAACGACTGTTCTGGTTTCTTCTTCATATCAGCAAAGAACTTGTTGAGGATCAGCAGAATTTCCACCTATTTTCATAGATGCCACTTGTTCTCTCTTCAGAGTTTTTGTGCCTTGACTGCAGAGGCGGAAATCTTTATGACGTAGACATGTGCACTTACTAGACCTTCTCATTCTAGTGCTGAATGCTGAGGAGGAACCTAGCCCACAGCCTCAGACGGACTGGTCTAGGAAGGACATAGCCTAACTAGGATGCAGCCTTCCGATTGAGAAGCACCCTTTGAAATAACATTCTGTTTGTTGGTATTTACAATAGAGCACAACAGTACCCGCCCACTTCTTCTGTCATCTTAGCTCCAAATATATTTTACCCATTTGTTTCTTCCATAGACTTTTCATAAAATTCTCCATTAAAGAGTTGTAAAGCATGAACCAAACCAACCAGCTCAGTTGTGAATCACAACATTACAGACTTTGTTTTAAGGCGTAAAAGTATTTGAAAATCTGACAAAAAAGGTACAAGTGTACCTACTGTCTTTCATGAAGGCATGGACTACAATCCCATGAAGCATGGAAAATAACGTATTCACATACAGTATAAAATGATGGAAATACTGTATATGCAACTAGTGATGTTAGGTTATTGATTATAAGTATAGAAACAATAAGTTTATTGCAGAATATACCAATATGCACAAATATATGTGGACTGATGGCTTCAACAGAAGCATTCACTATCGACGAACAACCTCGGAGCTCATGGTAGGTCTGTCTTTAAAGGTTTCTAAGATAGCACTGAAAATCAATTAGTCTATGGAAGAAATGAATGGGTTATTTACTTACGGATCCAGACTCAATATAGTGCTCAATATAGTATTAGGCTTGAATGCCTTATTGCATTTATAGATCAGTTGTTACATAATAAAAACACTATGGACGCACATTTAAAAAAAAAAATATTATTTGATTAAGTGTTAAAGGGGTCATGACATGGGTTTTTTTATTGTATTATTATGTTCCCTTAGGTGCAATTATAGTATTAATATATTTTTTTTTAAGAAAAACTTTTAAAATCTAGTGATTTATGACCTTTTCCCACCCCGTTTCTCATCCTCTGATTCAAACAGTCTGTTTTGGGGGCGTTTTCCATTTAAGACTTCAGTGTTAACGCCCACTGTTATGATTGGCTAACGTCAGTGCCTATGTATCAATTATTGACGCCCCCAGCCAGAACAATATGCAAGTAAACTAAGTAAAAACACTGTGATTATTCATAATGAATGAAATTGCGCTTTAAAAAGTAGTTTAAAGTTTAAAATAGATTACTTACAGTTTGCGTCGTCTTTGTTCCCAGAATAGTCGGCACGGACTTATCTTTGAGCTAACAGTTTTCTGGCAAAGCCAGCATCATATTGAGATTTGTTCTCAAAACAGTCATCCTTAAAATGACTGGGACGTCCGCAAAAAATAAACTGCATCCATTTTTCCCTGACGTCTGGATCTTTCGGCAGCTTATTCAGAGGTTTTGTTTGACCACAGCCAGGAACAGCACATCTGTGTGGCATCGTAATTTTCCTGTGCACAAGTAGTCTCTGTCAGAGCTCGCTGTCCATCGACTGAACACTTGTGAGGCGCACGGCGATACGAAATGAGCGTAGTTGTCTTGCGCTTAAAGCGTAGTTATCTTGTGCTGGAGGCGGTCATATGCAAACGCTGTTACGTCACTTCTAACCGACACGTCACTTCTAACCATGAATCCAGAACGAGCTGTATTTTGAGCTTGATTAAATAAATGATTCGTTTAGAATGGGGAGGACGTCTTAAAATATTAAACTTGCAGGACGTTTTAATGATACAAAGACCTCTTATATACCAAAAGATCAAGGCAAATTTGGTTTCTCATGTCATGACCCCTTTAAGTGCATTCATTCCAAACCCTGTTTGTTCAAATAATTGTATTTTCAAAATGTCCCTGGTGCTGTTTAAACCTTTGTAAAGGTATTTTTTAGAGGCTATTTGGGTTTTACTGTGGTGCTTGTGTAAGCTGGTTAGTGATGGTTTGATGACAGATACTAGCTTGGTTTCCATTCAACAATTTTTATGCACATTTTGAAATTTCGCAAAAGAAATCCTGAATGGAAATGCTTTCTAAATTCACTTAAAATTGTAAGCGCTAGGAGGAGGTGGATTGTCTAGAGATTTGCATTAGATAAAATGCACATTAAGTGGTGGAAATAGAGTATTCGCAACAACGATGAAGTTTTTTGAAGGCTGTTTAGGTTTTGCTTTGGTGCTGGTGTAAGCTGGTTAGTGATGGTTTGATGATGGTAACTACTGGTAAGTACTGATTTGGTGCTATTTTTACCCCTAAAAGGCTGGTGTGGTTTTGCTTTGGTGCTGGTATATGCTGGTTAGTGATGGTTTGATGGTTATTACTGGTTAGTACTGATTTTGTGCTGTTTTTAAACCTGTATGGCTAGTGTGGTTTTGCTTTGGTGCTGGTGTATAGAGGATAGGGATGGTTTGATAGTTGTTACTGCTGGTTAGTACTGATTTGGTGCTGTTTTCAGACCTAATAGGCTGTTTAGGTTTTGCTTTGGTGCTGGTGTAAGCTGGTTAGTGATGGTTTGATGATGGTTACTGCTGGTAAGTACTGATTTGGTGCTGTTTTAGACCTGTATGGCTGGTGTGATTTTGCTTTGGTGCTGGTGTATAATGGATAGTGATGGTTCGATGATGGTCTAGGTGGTGTATGCTGTTCACCAGCAAACCTTATTGAAGCTGGTCAATCTCGCATGCTCGCACGGGTAAGTCAGCTTCAGCAGTGTGATCTTGCTTGTTCAGTTAGTAAGAGACAGCAAATGAGCTTAACTAAAATGTAATTGTTGATTAAGTAGCTTAAGTAGCTAATCAGGCAAGGTAACTGTAGATAAACAGCCTGGTGGGACAAATGCTTGTCTTTTTAGCAGGGCATATATAAAATCAATCATATTTCCCTTCAAAATACACAAATATCTGCTATTTTTATTTTAAATATGTGGTCAGCCAAAGAATAGTGCTGTCCACTCCCTACAAAAGGCCAAATGCTGCGGAGACAAACTGCATCTTAAATAACTCAATCTGGGTCATGGGTGAGGGACGCGATTTGCATGTGATTATTTACACTGACATCTGAACACAATATAAGCACAAGCTACCTTAATTACAGACTGCTCAGTGTTTAGATGTTTAGTCCTCTGGGTAGAATGCAGCACAGTACTGCCACTGTTCCGAGACTGCTCCTTTGATCATTTTGAAGTTATAAATGTCAAGTTATTTACATTGTAAAATACCTCGTCATTCGAATGGAAAAGGGGTCTCGGGAGATGCTAACCAGGCAGGGGAAGGATCCTAATCAACATCTACAAAGCCTTTCCCATAAACTCAGATCCACATTGTGGAGCAGAACAGGGTCTTTATTATTAGAAATTTGTTTGACTCAACTGAGAGATGAACTAGAGGGATGTGCCCGATTCAACCATTTAGATCAGTTCCAAAGAATGGGGATTATGGGAGGACAGCAGTTTTATTTTTGGCAAGAGCTTTACATTGCATTTGTCACCCTACAATCTAAGAAAGCATTACTAAAGCACTGTCATTGGAGATTAATAGGCTAGAAGAGGTAATAGCCACCTTTAAAGTATTATCGAAAGCTGGGCTTCATTTACTTGAAAACGATCAGTAAATAAATTTGTCATTGTTTCCTGCATTGGTTGACTTCAAGACAGATTTAGGCTAATGCCTTTAGATTACATCTTCTCTGTTGCCATGAACACTAAAGTACTTTTATTTGCATAACAGGAAGTGGGTATAGTATGCTACATAATAAAAGCAACCCTTCAGCCAAGAGAAACAACAATTGTAACTGAAGGACGTAAGAGCTTTTTTGGTCTGTTCTACACACAAAGGTATTAGGTTTCAGACTTGAAAAATACTGATATGTTGTAAGACTAATTTTATGTGTCTTTTATTCATTTTGGTACAAGACAATTTACTAGTTCTTATTTACTTCCTATTTTACTTTTACTTTAGAAAATTCACAATTTATTTTGCTCAGAAAAAAGAAAGCTATACGGGTTTGGAATGAGGGTTTGTAAATGATGAAAGAATTTTCATTTTTGAGTGAACTATTCACAAAAAGATTAACTTTTATAATAATAAAAAACCTGAAAGACATCTTACTCTGCTGATGTTTTGGCCAGTGTATCACAGGAGCTGTAACTGACCCCACTGAACACTTCTTTACAAGGCAACGTCCTCGCACTCTCCAGCCAATCACCCATTGAATGAAAGGAAGTTATGTCAGTGCTGTTCCTGTCCAGAAGCAGGTTCACTGGTCTGGGAAGACACGAAAACATATAGAGGGAGTAATGTTAGTTGTATAATTGTATAAATAAAATACAAAAAAGCAATATTTTGATAGTGCCGTATTGCCATGCTTTCTAGAGGAATCAAGCTACAGAATGAATGGCTTACTCGAAGATATCTCTACATATTAGGAGAATAAAGTATCAACTGCATTACTCCTTGAAAAAATTATTCACAAAAACTTTTTATGAGAACACACTCCATGACTGGTCCTCTAACCTGCTGACTCTGAGAACACACCACACTGAAGATGTGGTCACCTGCAATTTCCATTATATTTGACAAATGTCATTATGGAGAAAACAAGCTTAAACAAGTGCATGCCTTCAAATCCTGCCTCCAAGGTGCCCATTAGGAAATACCTGCAGAGAAGTGGGACTGATTCTCTCCATCTGTGTTATGGCAAGTATTCTCCAGGAAGAAGCCAGTACATTTAGGAATGTTTATTTGAATGCACAGACTTGCTGTTTATAATGATTTTCCATTGTTCACATTCCAATGCTTAAGTCCATTGTTTAGAGGGTAAAAGCCTGACCAATGACAAAAACCTTTATAACACAAAACCTTGTATAGTAATAAAATAATAATAATAATAATAATAATAATAATAATAATAATAATAAAATATAAATGTATATATATATATATATATATATATATATATATATATATATATATATATATATATATTCCACCAAAACAGTGCCAACCCTTTCTTCTCACCGAAGTTGGACAGAGTGGTTCTCTGAGTTACTGTAGTCTTTGTCCATTCGAACCAGTCTGGCCATTCTCTGCTGACCTCTCTCATCAACAAGGCATTTCCGTCCACAGAACTGCCACTCACAGGATGTTTTTGGCACCATCTAGTAAATTCTAGAGATTATTGTGTGTCAAAAACCCAGGAGATCAGCAGTTACAGAAAAACTCAAACCAACCCATTTGGCACCAACAAACATGCCACGGACCAAATCACTGAGATCACATTTTCCCCTATTCTGATGGTTGGTGTGAACATTAACCAAAGTTCCTGACCTGTATCTGCATGATTCTATGCACTCCAGTGCTCCCACATGATTGGCTGATTAGATAATCAGATTGTTGGTGCCAACAGTTTCTAGTATGTACTCTGAATGGTGCCAAAAACAAAAAACATCCAGTGAGCAGCAGTTCTGCAGATGGAAATGCCTTGTTGATAAGAGAGTTCAATGGAGAATGGCCAGAATGGTTCAAACTGACAAAGTCTACAGTAACTCATATAACCGCTCTGTACAATTGTGGTGAGAAGAATATAATCTCAGAATGCTATTGTGAGATGCTGTTTGGTGCTGTTTTGGCAACATGAGGGGGACCTACACAATATTAGGCAGGTGGTTATAATGTTGTGGCTGATTGGTGTATATAGAAATAAATAGTTTTAGGTGGTTCTCTTACCTGTTGATAGTCTCGTGACTTTATATAATGACTTCAGATAATATTATAAATAATCATGTCATAAATATCAGAGATGATATAAAAAAACTAACATCTGAATTTCACAACTGAGGCAAGTCTACCTGATCAGAACCAGAAGAACAGATGGAAATGAGATTACAATTCCTGTGGGGACTATGCTATTTACTGTATTTTCATGTAAATAAATATTTAATAACAGAAAGTCCAGAACCACATGTTCCCTGTGCTCTATTACATCTAAAATATGCTGAATGTATCCAAGGTACTAGGCAAAAGCCATCAGTAAGTGCTGACACAGCTTATTGAATAGAGCTGTCTGAAAGTACTATGCTGATTCACTGAATATCTTTGAATACATTTTCCCAAAGTAAGAAAAGAGTGAGTAAATTTTTTTTTAGTATGATCACTAATCATCTTCACAGTTTCATCGGCACATTTGAACTCTGATTGCTTTAAGAATTTGCCACAATGTAACGCAGGCTATGCAAAGAGGTTGTTATAGTAGGATGGGACAGTGCAAACTATATTAGACTATACATCAAAATGTTATGTATTGGAAAAGCTTGGAAATAAGTGCAGTGAAATGCTGTATCTCATTTCACATGTTAATAAGACTTTTACATAAAAGTCTTAAAAATACAGCAGCAAAAAAATATATATTTTGGTGTGGCTTTTTTTATTTAATTTTTTTTTATACTAAATTATCAATTATCAACAAAACCCACAAGGTGGACAGGAAACAAGTAGCTGACCATAAGAAAACTCTTTGTTGTTGGGTGTAAAAGAGATACTGTAGCTCAAAGTCTGGTGTATACATACTGCATTTAACTGCATCGACTGCTGGCATCAGAGATCTGAGGAGCACAACAGGCCAGAGGGAAAGGAAGAGAAAGGTAAACACTCCAGCTCTCTTTTCTTTTGCGTTCCCATCTCCCCCTGGTGTAGTGACCTCTAAATATCCCAGGCTGTTTAGTATCATGTTTTTAAAGTTCTCTTGGGATGGGAGAGGATGGAGGACCTTCCTAACAGAGAGACATCTGGGAGGCTTTATAACGGACAAGAATGCATCTCTTGCTGCGAGAAGGTTCTGTGATTGTTCATCTTCTATTGTCCTGGGAAAAGCCTGCATTTTACTTCTGAGCATCTGTACACCATATTTTCAACATAAGGCCCTTATCCATCGGATATCCGTGCTAGTGCCAGAGCCAGTGCCTAATCTGAAACCATTCAGGATTACATTTCCCATACAACAATGTAACTCACTAGAAATTAACCAGCTAGTTTCCCAACACCGTAGTAACTATGTTGGACATCCATCGTTCAAACCATGTTGCTTGAGCTATCATCAATGTCGTTACTCATGGGGTGAAGTAATAACTTCGTAAATATATAAATTATAATAGCTCATTTACACGTACACCAAAAAGCTGTTTAATGTGAGAAAGCTGCATGCACTTTGTAATGCGACAGATGCATTATGCTGCAATAGTGTGGGTTCCATCTACATTAGACTTCTGTGTTCCCTTGACACACTTGAGCATATATAAGCACATGCACACTCTTCAAAAACATACAGTATTAACACCTGAAATTTGCATTAAATGCAGCTTGTGATTGCATTTGGATGTTAAAAGACCGTAATGCAGCATGTTTGTTGTGAGTAGTTATGTAGCAACGTAGGACTTTTCTTCAGCTCTAAATTCAGTGGGAATGCAGACCAATACTGAGAGAGGAAATAGGGTATTAGAGGGGTCTGACCTTTAGACCTATGGTCCATCTATGAGAATGGCCTGAGTGCCACCCCATTAGCATGTGGGGCATGTAGATAAACGAGGTGCAAGGACTTGGATGCAGCTGTGGCTTAAATCTAGCGGTAGCAGCACCTCTGAGCACATCTCGCCCTGAGAGCCATAAATCTCCTCTGGACCCATTGCTGGTCGCTTGTTCGGGCCATGTTAAAAGCCAATCAGGGAAATTATATGAAAACTCCCTGGGACCCATTTTCACATTCTTAAGAAACCATTAGTCAAGTTACATACTTCATTATAATACAACTCCTGGATATACCGCTCACATCCACAGCACACGGGGCATCCCATGCCAGATGAAACCTCTGTTGGGTTGAGCTTTAATGCAACAAAGAGAGGAAAACGTATGGAATAGGCATTGTGCAAGCGCTAAAATCAAAGCTGGGAAGATGAATGCACTGTTTGGTAGCCTCGGTATGAGGAAAATTCCATACACAAATATAATAATTTGAATAATATTAGTACTGCATCCTGTATACTGGAGAAACAGGATGTGAGCAAATGTTTATCACTAACATAAACAGCAAACATTGTCTGCATGAGAACTGTTACTGCAAACAGGTTCCAAAAACAAACTTATTTCATCTAGAAAAATAATCTGCAGAATATATCAAGGTCTTGTGTACATCTCAGTCATACAGTAACTGCATGTGGCTTGTCTCAGCATCAGACGGACTGCCTTCAATCCATTCAACACATAAAATAACACAAACTGTAGTTAGTCACTTTACATGTCAATCACAAGGTATTTTCCTGTCTAAATGTGGTTGTTGGGCAGAATAAACTGCAGAGAGGACCAGACTTTATGTTGCAAATTAATGTACAGCATGTGTATGGGTCCTAGTGCTGTATGTGGTCAACTGTAGGAGTGTGTGATGAATCTGGACCTAAGAGGAAGACTCAATTTAAACTCCAGGAGGAAGGGAACAGTTCCTCTCATTAAGGATCATGAGAAGATGATCTGGATGTGACTTGAAGCAATGACTGTGACCTACCTAGGCGCAGTGCTGGCCGTGATCTTCAGACTACTAGGGTTGCGAATGAGCTTGTCCAGAATGCTGACTATGTGCTCAAACTTTGGCCGATTGTTTCGGTCTTTCTGCCAACAGTCCAGCATCAGCTGGTAAAGGGTGGCTGGACACTCCATGGGTGGTGGGAGACGGTAGCCCTCATCCACTGCTTTAATCACCTAAAAAACACATAACAATATATTGTCAAGCTGCAATCAGATCTAATGGAATATTTCACTCAAAAATGTAAATAATTTTCTTATGTCGTCCATTTTGTAACTTCTTTTCTGAAACACACAATGAGCTGCTGTTTTCAATATAAGGAAAGCTTTTATTTATTTATTTTACTTCCAATCTACAATAAGCACAAAAGTACATCATAAAAGTATCAAAAAAGTTGTCCATGTGACTAGTACACAATTTTTCAAGTCTTCCAAACAACCTGATTCTTACGTGAACGTGGCAACATTTTTTTAAAATGAAATTATGGGCTTCGCTACACTTTTACGCTGCAGTTTCCTAGTGAAATATCCAGCAGAGGGAGCCAAAAGCGAGTGAAATGGTCTTGTAATCAGGCTTTTAAAGGTAAATATTAGTTGGAGGATTTAATGAGTAATGAGTAAAACTGACCTCCCTAACCTAAAACTTTAACCTAAACCTAACCTATTGTGTCCTAAAAGCAAAGAAGAGATGAACAAAATAGCCATTCTTAACCTTTATCAATGCCTAAACCAGACCGATACTGTGGAAAAAGAAAACGTGATATGAAAAGCACATTTTCTGAAACAACTACATCATTTCATGACACTTTTTTGTCTCAAGTGTCAGCTTGCGTGTTTGGCTGGGCTCGAACCACGGCCTGCTGTTTTCAAAGTCCAACACTATTAGGTGAGCTACTGCGAAAGCTAATCACATTGGGATACGTGTGTAAATGTAGGTGGGTATGTAATACAATATGTTGTTTTTCAAATTATGTGTTATAGAAACAGTGTTTCAATATCATAACATAGGAGTGTGTGAGTATTAGAGCAAACAATAAGTGTTTCTAAAGTCATAATTAGCCATTGTACTCATAATTGTGTGAAAGTGAATAAACGCACAGTTGTTGTAGCGCCTTTAGAGATAATTTCACCAGGAAACTGCAGTAAAAAATAAAATTCAGCATGTAGTCAGTTTGCATAAATATAGTTATAGGAATGTTCATTCTATGAGACTAGCTGGCTTCTGAAGCATACAATAGCTTAGTGTAAGGAACAGACCTAAATGTAAGTCAATATTCACAAATAATCTTCTCCTCCCTCAAAGCTCTCAAATTGCACTCACGCTTGTGTTCAGTTAAAATGACACCTTTAGATGCATAACAGCAGGTCTTGCATAACTGATGCCAGAAATCAATGGTTCTCACGCATTGTGACCAATCGCGACCTGAAAATTTAAAACAAAGCGAATGCTAATGATATTTGAGAACTACGGCACAGGGGAGGATTATCAGTGAACAATGCCTTTAAAGTCATTAGACTTGGAATATTGCAAGAATTGACTACTTTTCTTTACTCTTGTGGTGCTTTTTTCCCCTTTTTTTCCTGCAGTTTACTGAATAGGTTTCTGTCTTTTTGAGCTCTCGGGATATATTACTCCATCAATGGTCATGCAACTGTCAGCATCAAGTGTAATAAAACAAAAATAAAGCACTTCCGTCCATACATCAGTGTGAAATGTTGCATCATAAGTGCACCTGAACTGTTTTTCCCCTTTTCCCCTAGTTCTTTTCATCACTTGATCATCAGTATTGGCGCAATCCAGTTAAAGCAAACTCTCAGGGCCTTATTTGCTCAGGGAGAAATGACTGAACAACAGGACTTGGGTCAGTGCAAAAGAACTTACAACAAATGTCAACACAACAAGACTTCATAACAAGGTACTGCACATTTACCACATTTCTAGACATGGTTCCTGCTCTTTTCTGTCTGTAAGACCTACAGCACTGTAGTTTCTCTTTGTATGTGAATCTAAGTATGATCAGGTAATAGCTGTCTTTGAGGAGATAGTCTTCAACCTTACTTTTAGACCATCATGTATTTCTATGCTTTTTTTATTTTTATTCATTTTTTAGTTTTTTTGTTTAGGTGATGCTACTTTTAGTGAAACTTGCTGACCAAGGAAAAGCATACTGGTTAAACCAGTTAAAAGAATAGAGTTATATAAAAATAAAGATAAAAAAGACATATGCTGGTGATATGCTGCCATTCACATTTTTTATTTTATTTTTTTAACAAGGAAAATGTTATAATTGCTTTGCTGACGCCACTTTACTCACATCCTGATTAGACATCTCCCAATAAGGTCTCTCTCCATAAGACATGACCTCCCATAGCACAATCCCATAACTCCATACGTCACTGGCCGAGGTGAACTTGCGATAGGCAATGGCTTCTGGTGCAGTCCATCGGATAGGAATTTTGCCACCCTGCAAACAAACAAGATTCAAATCTGTCAAGGATACATATTTTTTTCAGATATTTTGGCCATCTGTGTCAATATCCAAACACACATTTTAACTGTCAGTGGAATCACAAGCTCTTAATCTAAATGTAATAAGCCAAATCATGTAATCTACGTGTATTGGCATTTTTATAACAGGCCATATGTAAGGTGTCAACGCTGGCAGCAAGGGGAATTAAATGAAATTATTAGCTTGATGTAATCTCTCAGGTGGTGCATTAGCATTTGTTTGTGTTTAAAGTGGAACTGACAGCACAGCATCAGTGTTAATGTGAGTGTGGTTTAGACACAGGCTCTTACTGTAGCCACTGGCTTACGGGACACCCACTATTGCAATGTTATAAGCCAATTATGTTTGGATTTGCCTATCTAGATTGTTTTTAACATTGCAAAGATATAAGCAGCATACTGATGAGTTCACAGACTTGTCTTGCAAATAAAGGCATTCTAAATGTACTGTATTTACACAGGAATCACAATATCGGGAAAAGATGCATCACATGCTTGAATGTGGATTCCCATATACACATGTGAGGTGAAGATTTTAGAACAGAGATTAGAATCTCTATTGCCGAATCACTTCGCTCCCATTTTTATCACCTTTAATGGTCGACCAATCTGGGTTTCAATAGCCAATAATTGTATCTTAAAATGTTGCTTTCGAATGTTCATGTTGGCCTACCTTGAAATCGACTCATTAGCCAAATTAATGACAAGCGTCTGCCCCATCAGACAATTTTGCATCAATTCAGATGTGTCATCTTTTCCTCAAGCACTACTGATAGCACATTTCGCAAGCAACATTTAAAACGTGAAAACCAGGACATAATTATATGCATACTTTAAACTAGGGTAAGCACGATTCTGAAGTTCCATTTTCATACTAAAAAGACATTTTGGCAATTTTTATGGTTGGGATTTGGGTTAGGTGGTAGAGTTAATAAAATCTTCAATTCATGTTTACTGTATTACATAATTTACAACTAAAAATACAAAATAAATAAATAAATGAAAAAGTGGTTCGTATTTCGGTGAGCATAGACCGATTTCAGCAGCAGGACTTTCAACCGAGAGATCAGTCTGGGTACCCAACTAGCAAGGTGGCCAATGCCTGATATAATGTCTATGCCTGATATATTATCAATACATTTAATGATAGAAAATAAGATGTACACAAAATTGATACATTTAAATGAACACTTATTTTAGATCATATTTACTCAAGTCTTCTTGGTAACTAAAATGTGCATTATCCATTGACAAGGCTGTCAGTAGAATTTGGAACTAGCATTAAGCAGAATAACCAAGTCTGTTCAACAGCCAAATATCATCCAATTAATAAGTCTGGCAGATATAATGGTCCATCACTAGTCACCATCAAATGTTTTCTTCAAAATGTAAACCTTCAGCGCTAACCCACTGCAGATATAGCCAAGAATTAGACTTAGCTAAATGATAGACTTTCTAAATGACAGAAATTTAGAAAACTGAACACACAATTTTTCAGTGGAGCACAGAAAAGCAAAAATAATGCTATTTTAGCTCCTATACAAATGCTCATGCATGATGTCTTTTCTCGTGGGCGGAGCCCTGTCTCATGGTTGCAGAGTTGTAGGCTTCACCAATCCAGTCTCTGGCTCTGAAAGCTGGTTGTGCTTGTTACATGTACAGAGGGTCCTCTCTGTGGACCTGTGTTGTATTTACCCAGCTCGGCTGCTGGGGTAACTTGACACTCAACCTTCTTGATGAATGTAGAAGGAAAGAGAACAAGGTATAGAGCCAAAACCAACCAGCAAACTGGCCAAGCCACACAATTCCTACCCCACATTCTCCAAACACAAGGCCCTCAAAAAATAAACCTACTTGCGGACCTCCCCATTGAGCACCTACAAACAGTCCCTCTACTGCTAATGAATGTACAGTAAATGTAAATTAGTCAGCATTCTTGTGGGTTTGTGTTTTTTGTAGCCACACAATGAGGCAACATGCTAGTGAACATTACAGTGGGCGGTCTAGTTGTAACTGCGAAGACATACATTTACTTTGGAAGTTAAACTGCTGTTGGACACAAGTGAATTATTAACAACAAATTTGGGTTCATCCAACTAATAACACATTGGACTTGTGTAAGCATACAGTATGACATATACTGTATCAGTGTAACACTTATGTTAGGTGACACTTGTATTGGTCATTTGAGCAGCAATGATTCACCCAGCCTCACATGCTGTGGATTTATGTGGAACACTAAGTGTATTTATGCATTAGTTATCTCTTATGATAATGGAATGCTGCTCTTAAGGATGAGAGAGATGAATATGGTCATTAATTGCAGGGAGTGGAGGTCCTGTCAGACAGGCTGGCTGAGGGTAGATTGTGAACTACTATGGCATTGTTCAGCCATGATGAGGACAACACAAATCCCCCTAAAGGTTCTCCATATGTCCGATTAATTAATCGGTGTATTATGTAATTTATTAATTAAATAGTTTGAAAGCTCTACTTAACACATATACCAAGATTTTGTACTTTAAAAAGATTCACTGAAAGTAAGGGTATGTGACTTACTCTTGTTGTGTAGGCAGCTTCTGGGTCATCCTCCAGCACTCTGGACAGGCCGAAGTCTGACACTTTACACACTAGGTTGCTGTTTACCAGGATGTTCCGAGCGGCCAGGTCTCTGTGCACGTAACCCATGTCCGATAGATACTTCATTCCAGATGCGATGCCACGCAGCATGCCTACCAGCTGAATCACCGTAAACTGTGCATCATGTTTCTGACAGACACAGGGAAAAGTGAAAAGTCAAATAAGGTGTTTTATATCTACAGTATAAACATAAGTCATGCTATGGGAAATTATAATAATAATAAATTATAAAAAAATCCAATGGGACACTGGGTGACTCATATCTCAAAACACTGCCTGACATTTCCAAAGACATCTGTCATGAGTTCACTCTGTCTCAGGTCTCTGGCAATGAATTTGCTGAGAGAAGCAGATTTTTGACTTCATAAAGTTGAGCTTTTGACACTTTGACTATCTTTTCTGGTTTAATCCACGTGAGCAGCAACTTGTTGAAGACATACATATATATATATATATATATATGTATGTATGTATGTATATATAAATCTTCATTTATCCTTCTATAGTAAGTAGGCAGCATGGGTGGTGATGGGCAACTAGTGAACTAGTCATTCAACACCTCACCCAGTCAAGCAGTGAGATCTATATAAGCCTAATACAGTATATTAAATGTTGATATCTTTAGCAGTGGTGCTTTTGTGATGGCAGCATGCTGTGCTTTAGCTGTTAGATAGTTTTGATGGTTAAAACCCACTTGGAAAATTTACAACTTAAAATGTGTCCCCTTTAAAACATTTCCACTTCAGCCAAACACATTAAAATGGACATTTTTGGCCAGTGTCATGTCTTGCGCTATTTTTTGCTCACCAATTCACGTCAAGTTAAAAGTAGTTCAAATAAAAATGCATCTTGTGGTGCCTGTATTCTGTTCCATTCTGTTGCCTTCAGCCTTGCTGAATGTAGGAACGTGTTTCATGTACATGCCCCCTAAGAAATGTTCCCAACTGGGGTCTGGTGAACCCTAAACCAGCTTTCTAATACAGGGCTTCCTTTAGACTGACTTTTCGAATAATCGTTTAAGCAACCCACCAAACTGTTGATTTAAAAAACTTGTGGTTTTGCACATCCCAAGTAAATAGGATGTACACGAGAATATATATTATACTATATACTGTATATATAGATATACTGTTTATCTGAACTCCAGCCCACTGGCAGGCTTGCAGTGTTTACAATGGTGCATGTGAATGGGCCTTTTATACGAAGAATGATATGCTCAGGACGTGGAGATAAACACCAGGGGAGGAAGCGCTTCAGTAAGAGAAAGGGAGATGGGCCAGATGAATGAGATTTGTCAGGGAGCTCAGGAGAAATGTCTTTCTATAGCAAACACAGGCATACTGCAGTATTAAGGAGCAGTTCACATGAAAATGAAAATTCTGCTGTCGCTTACTCATCCTCATTTAGCTTCAAACCAATAAGAATTTATTTTTTCTTAAATTTTAAAGAATGTACCAGTTGCTCTTTTCCATACAACCACAATGAATATTGAGTATTGAAGCTTAAAAAGTGTTCATGAAAATATCTTAAAAGTGGTTCATAGGAATCGTACACTAAATTCCAAGTCTTATGAAG
Organism: Xyrauchen texanus; assembly: GCF_025860055.1. Lineage (NCBI taxonomy): Eukaryota > Metazoa > Chordata > Actinopteri > Cypriniformes > Catostomidae > Xyrauchen > Xyrauchen texanus. The sequence continues at coordinate 8,876,043 of NC_068293.1, read as the reverse complement.
CCATAAGAATGCTTAGGGTGAGAAACAGATTGAAGTTGTTATTCACTGAAAATTGTGACATCTGCCCTAACTCTCCTTTAGGATTTGCAGTGAATAACCACTTAAATTTCACCTTGTTTCTCACTTAAAACTATCATATGGCTTCAAAAGACTTGGTGCACAAGATATATGAACCACTTTTCTTTTTTTTTTTTCTTTTCTCCCCAATTTGGCATGCCCAATTCCCAATGCACTCTGGGTCCTCGTGGTGGCTTAGTGACTCGCCTCAATTCAGGTGGTGGAGGACGCATCTCAGTTGCCTTCGCGTCTGAGACATCAATCCATGCAATATATCACATGGCTTGTTGAGCGTGCTACTGCAGAGACCTTGCGCATGTGGTGGCTTCACACTATTCTCAGAGGCATCCACACACAACTCACCACGCACCCCACCGAGAGCGAGAACCACATTATAGCGACCACGAGTAGGTTAACCCAACGTGACTCTACCTACCATAGCAACCAGGCCAGTTGGTTGCTTAAGAAGTCCGATGAACCATTTTTCTAATACCTTTCATTGTGCTTTGAAGCTTGAAAGTAAGAAGCTTCATTGTAACTGCATGGACCAGAACGACCAGTACATTCTTCAACATTTCTCCTTTTGTTTTTCACAAATTAAAGAACATCATACGAGATTGAAACAACATGAGTGTCAATAATTGATTACATAATTTTCATTTTTGGGTGAAGTTTTTCTTTTCAACATTTTTCCGGTGTGTAATTTGCTTATTCTCCTTCTTCATCTCTGCCAACCTTATTTATCACTCTCTTTCTATGTGTGAGATTATGACCAGCATACAAACTAAATTTTGATGAAAACAAACCCTGGACCACCTGGAAGAGAAAGGAGCTCACAGAGGTTCAAAGGCTTGCTAATAATAGTGACATGAGCAGTGGCGAGGAAAGTGTTTGGGGGAGGATGACAGTTCTCTTTGATAGAGTGAGGCCAGACTGCAGTGTGCAGGAAATTGCTGCAGAACACTGCAACTGTTCTCTCGTTTCTGGGATCCTGTGCAGATGCATAGGGAACACAGTTCAGAAAGGTCCTGCTAACTCCACGCCTTGTTTGCTCAGGTTGTTTTAATAATATGCCTTTGCTCATTTCAATAGACTGCAACAGTGGCCGTCCTCGTTTTCAGCATTTTTGGTTCTGGAAGTGTTTTTCCGCATTCATTCTTTCCAAAGGCATTTCATAATGTTCTTGAATAAGGAGTTTTGAGCCATGAACCACTAACTCTGAGATAAATCACAACAATAAAACCTTTGATTCAAAGCGAAATCTGAAGGATCAGGAATGTGTATTTTTTATGTGGGATGAACTACTCAACCCATGAAGCACTGCAAATGAAGGAATTAACTGAAAAAAATTAGTGTACAAAAAAATAAAAAAAATGTAGTTTGAGTCACAATATCTATATCAGTGACTAATCTGATTGGTTGATCTGTTTTTAGGACTATGGGGAGTGTAGTTCTTCATCAGAAGCTTGGCAATTAGAATATGCACTGCCAGCCAAAAGTTTGGAATAATGTACAGATTTTGCTGTTTTGGAAGTATATTGTATTTTAATTCACCACAGTGGCATTCAGCTGATCACAAAGTATATAGTCAGGACATCACTGATGTAAAAAGCAGCACCATCACTATTTGAAAAAAGTAATTTTTGATCAAATCTAGACAGGCCGCATTTCCAGCATCCATTTCTCCAACACTTTATCCTTGGTAATCATGCTAAATTGCTAATTTGATACTAGAAAATCACTTGCCATTATATAAAACACAATTGAAAGCTATTTGTTTCATTAAATGAAACTTTACATTGTCTTTGTGTTTGTTTAAGAGTTATAAAAACATGTCATAATATCAATATTAGGTCAAAAATGGCAAAATAAGAAACAACTTTCTCTAGAAACTCAGCAGTAAATCATTGTTTTGAGGAATGAAGGCTATACAATGCTTGAAATGTCAAAAAAAAAAAAAAAGATTTCATACAAAGGTGTACACTACAGTCTTCAAAGACAAAGGACAACTGGCTCTAACAAGGACAGAAAGATATGTGGAGAAGGCCAGATGTACAATTAAACAAGAGGATAAGTACATCAGAGTCTCTAGTTTGAGAAATAGTTGCCTCACATGTCCTCAGCTGACATCTTCATTGAATTCTACCCGCTCAACACCAGTTTCATGTGCAACAATAAAGAGAAGACTCAGGGGTGCAGGGAAGAATTGCAAAGAAAAACCCATTTTTTAAACAGAAAAGAAAAAAGAAAAGATTAGAGTAGGCAAAGAAACACAGACAATGGACAACAGATAATTGGAAAAGAGTGCTCCCTTTATGTCACTCACTCGACATTGTTTTGATGTAGTGACATTAGGGATTGCTCTTGGGAGCCCCGAAACACATCAGATCTTTGAAAAGAGGCCAATGACAATTGGCGAGTGGAATTTGCATGCCACTCCCCCGGACACACAGGTATAAAAGGAGCTAGAATGTATCCATTCATTTCGATTTTTTCTTCGGAGCCAAGCTGTTGTGTGTCAGCGAGGTGAATATTACTGCCGGTCTATTCACCTCTCAAGAAACATATGCTGTTGGATATACGGCACATGCCAGCGGCTTTCTCTCCATCTGCACGATTAGTGCTGAGTAAGCCCCTGGGTGCTTCTACATTGCTAATAGAGTATATATTTTGAGCAAAAGAGTATATTTTCCCCTATTAAAGCAAACACATTGACGTGAACGTCTTTCTAAAGATGCCCTTCCGTCTTTGTGTAGTTTTTGGGTGCGTTGAGGAAGCATTTGTGGATGGGTCATGTTCTCATTGTGAGAACATGACCATGGCAACATTGCGGTCCAGCCGATTGACACTGGAGGTGATTTGGGGGCTCCAATGGGTTCGATTACGCCGGGTAATCCCTGCAGACCACTATATACTCAGCACGCTCATTTGTTCCTGTCCAGTTCTGGGATGGGACAGGCAGCTCGTCTCAGTGCCAGCCTAATGTCTCTTTCAGAGCTTGCAAGATGGATGAGATTTTGATTGCTGCATCAGAGAGCACTGTGGTGATGTCAGACGCTGAGGACTCGATTGGGCTAGCGCCTTCGGGTGTGCCGGCTCTGCTGTAAGTCTACCAGTCAGAGAACAGCGGTTCCACTGAAACACTTTCAGTGTTTTTCATGTTTCAATATGGCATCTTCGACGGTGGTCACACTGCACGTGTTGATGCATATGAGACTGCTTCAGAACTGGCTTTAGACTTGAGTCCCGAGGTGGGAATGGCGCCGCAGGACACATAGTGTGGCCATCACACCGGACTACCGGCATTTGTTTAGCCCTTGGACAGACCTTGCATTTTTGTGGGCAGAAGTCCCCCTATAGTAAGTGTCCAGGCATGTCGTGGTTACTAAAGACGCCTCCAAGTTAGGATGGGGGCGCTGTGTGCAATGGGCACGCTGCCGCCATCTCCTGGACATGACTGCGGCTGTATTGGCAAGTCAAATTGCCTCGAGTTGATGGCAGTATTGCTCGCCCTGTGGAGGCCATTGCGTTGATCTCGGGCAAGAACACGTTGGTCCAGACGGACAAAATGGCGAAGGTAGCGTAAATAAATCGCCAAGGTGGCTTATATTCTCGTCGCATGTCGCAACTCGCATGCCATCTTCTACTCTGGAGTCAGCAGTAACTGAGTTCGCTGCGGGCCACTCACATCCCAGGCAGCCTCAACGCCACAGCGGACGCGCTGCCATGGCAGGTGATACTCAGGTGGTCCAGCTGATTTGGTGTCGATGCTGCAAAGCACAGGTAGGCCTGTTTGCTTCCCGGGAATCCTCCTTCTGCCGGATCTGGTATTCACCTGACGGGAGTCCCCCTCGGGACAGATGCGCTGACACACAGCTGGCCATGTGAGATGCGCAAATACACGTTCCCCCCAGTGAGCCTACTTGCACAGACTCTGTGCAATGTCAGGGAGGACGAGGAACTAGTCACCCATGTGGCGCCATTCTGGCCCACCCAGACTTGGTTCTTGGACCTCACGCTCCTCACGAGAGCACCTCCCTGGCAAAGTCCCCTCAGGAAGGACCTTCTTTCTCAGGGATGGGGCACCATCTGGAACCTGCACCCAGTCCTAAGGAACCTCCATGTCTGGACCCTGGATTGGATGTGGAAGACCTATGTGGTGGTAAGCACGATCACTTAGGCCAGGGCTCCCTCCACAAGGCAGCTGTATGCCCTGAAGTACCATTTGTGCGCAAATTGGTGTTCCATAAGTGAAGGCCCCCAGAGATGCGCAGTTGGATCAGTTCTTTCCTTCCTGCAGGAAAAGTTAGAGGGGCAGCTGTCCCCCTCTACCTTGAAGGTGTATGTAGCCACTATATTGGCACACCATGATGCAGTAGACAGTAAGTATTAAGGGAAGCACGACATGATCCTCAGATTCCTGAGAGGCGCAAGGAGGTTTAATCCTCCTAGGCCATGCCTCTTTCCCTCATGGGACCTCTCCGTGGTACTTCGGGGCCTACAGGGAGCTCCATTTGAGCCCCTAGATTCAGACGAGTTGAAGGCTGTCTCATTGAAGACCACCCTCCTAACCGTGCAAACGTTCTCTGTTAGTGGCTGGCGTGGCCTGCTTCCATGCTAGATACTTGCTTGTAGTTCACATAATACAGTTCAGCTGTTCCCTCCATCAGGGAACGGAGGTTATGACAGGAAATGAGACGTTATGGATCTTAACCCAATTGAGCTTTTATGAGATCAGATAGACTGTAAGGTGCGTGAGAAGTGCCCGACAAGACAGCCACATCTATGTTAAGTGCTACAGGAAGTTTCTGGACAGGAGTTTCTGGACAAACTAAGAGCCAAGGATCATTGTTGCACATGAAGGATTTTTTTTATGAGAACTCTTGAGTAATTTAAGAAGTTCAGATTTTTAAAAAAATTGTAATAGTAATTTTTGTACATTCACCATGTACATTGTGATCAGTTGAATCCCACTTTGGTGAATAAAAGTAACAATTGCTTTCCATAAGAGCTAAATCTGTACATTATTCCAAACTTTTGGCTGCCCGTGTTGTGTATATAGTAGTAGTAGTAGTAGTAGTAGTAGTAGTAGTAAAATCTTTATTTGTCCCTTTACAGGGCAATTTAAGTAGCTTTGACCTCACAAACATACACATTTTTATAAAACAGAAAACAGCAAAACATCACAAAACCTTACGAAAAAACATCACAAACCCCGGGCATTTATAATAATTTTTCATATAGCTACTATTTAAAATTTACGGTACCTTTATCTTTGTTTCAAATAAGTATTTACACTCATAACTGCGTTTGAAACAAAAGACCTAGAAGCTTTAACGGTCCTCCACTTAGGCACTCTATATCGCTTTCCTGAGGGAAGCAATTCAGATTCTAAAAACAAAATGTGGGATGTATCCTCTAGGATAGTCAATGACTTCCTGAGAACATTTCTCTCACACAAAGCAGACAAACCCAACTGTACAGATCCTGTAATCTTTGACCCTAAATTAATTATGTGCTGAAGCTGGGATCTACTGTTAACATTTAATCCATAAAACCAACAGATCATAGCAAAGGTTAAAACACTTTCAATGAAAGATCTATAAAACATTATCAATATGGATTTATCCACTTCAAAGGACTTAAGCTTCCTCAGTAAATATAACCGTTTTTGTGCTTTCGATATAATAAGATTTGTGTTTTCCACCCACCTAAGTTTATCATCAATTAATGTACCCAAATACTTAAATGAACTGACCTTCTCAACCTCTTTACCTGCAATAACTACTTAAGATGGAGTTCCGACAGAATTATAGAATTCTATAGTCATATCCTTAGTTTTGGATACATTAATTTGTAAATGAGAACTCTCACACCAATCCAAAAAATATTTCAAAATTGGCCCATGGGCCCTGGGGACAGCCCACTGAAGAATGCAGTTCCCCAGAATGTTCTTCATTCACTCGTACTATTTAAGATCTTCTGGTCAGAAAATCTAAAATCCAGGTCACCAAACACTTAGGAACATTAAATTCAGAAAGCAAACGTTCAGCTAAAAGAATTGGTTGAATAGTATTAAACGCTGAAGAAAAATCTATAAATAATAATCGAGCATGATGCTTACCGATATCCACATGTTTATATATGTAATTTAAGAGTGTCAGAGTGGCATCCTCCACACTCCTATTTCTCCTATAGGCAAATTGTAGTGGATCAATCAGCTGACTAGTATGCTCTACGAGCCAAAATTTAACAATTCTCTCAAAACACTTCATTAATAATGATGTTAAAGAAATTGGTCTAAAATCATTCATTTGTTTGGCACTGGTCTTTTTAGGAATCGGTACAATAATTGATTTTTTCCACACTGAGGGTACTCTCTGTAATTTCAATGAGGTCTGAAAAATGAAATGACTAATATCACAGAGCTGATAAGCACAGCTCTTCAAAACTCTCCCACTGACTTTATCAGGCCCAGGGATTTATTTTGTTGTGTGGTCTGTAAAACCTTCAAAACAGAAGACTTAGCAATTTGCAGATATTCCTTAAAAATTCCTACTCATTTTATTAAAATCGTGTGTAAAATCGTCTAAAAAAATCATTAAATTCATCTGCTATCTCTCCCTTTTCTATCCTAGACTCAGTCAAAATAATTCCAGTTGATTCTTTATTATATATGTATATATATATATGTATATATATATATATATATATATATATATATATATATATATATATATATACCTGTATATATATATATATATATATATATATATACTAATTAATATGAAAACACACTGACTTGTTGCTTCTACAGAAATATATAAAGTTGCTTAATCTCAGAGCTCATGGTTGGTGTGTCTTGAAAGGCTTTATACATTATCGCTACAAATCAATTTCTTTATGAAGAAAATTATTTTGATTTTTACATCCAAAACACTACTGCTGTGCTCTATAATACACACAAAAGTATATTACACATAAATACAATATATTAACCATGCATTGTAGCGCCTAAATCTAGACCTTCCATTTTCCAAAACTCTATACTGGACCATTTTGTGCACCTCTAAACGGGGACTACATCAGCCTTGAAAAAAAAAATGTACGCGTATTTTCAGTTTTTGTTTTTTATGTGACTGCAAGGTCCATCTAATGCATCAACGTCTGGTGTTTTCATTCTGTTCTATGAATAGCAGATTGTCTGGCATGCCCTGCTGGTGGTAAACTGTTGAAAAATGACACAAGGCTGATAAATTCATATGTCAGGTGTACTAGAGCCAAGACAGGACGGCCGCAGCCAAAGGTTAAGCTGACCCATTTAATGAGCTCATTAGCGCATTTATCTGGGCTTTTCAGATGGGCCATCCCACAGTATGTATGCTTGTTTATTTTTGCGGCGCATGTAAAGGGCTATGAGAAAGTCATATGAAGGACAGAGCAGTCCAGGCTGTTTAACTGGCATGGCAAGGCTAACAGGCAGCGTGCCAGTCTCCCTAGTGCTGTTTCAGCCTGCATGCAGGCAAGTAAATCCGCTCTCTCTATCAGGCACTTTCAACAAATACAATACACTTTCATTTCCCATGACACAAATCCCATAAATACCTAGTTGTTTGTTGTTGTGAAAACTACAATGTTAGATAACTTATTATCTAACATAGCATTAAAATTAAAGGTTTAAACACGTCAAATGTCCGTACCCCCACCAAATAATCTCATTACACTTTAATTTTCCCACCATTTTTTCTTTAATTTATGTGGAATATAAGTGTATCAGTAAACTACAAACCAACATCTGATCCCAAACTAGCAAGTCCCTACTGAGTGATGGCTGAATTTAAGCTAAATTTGCAACCCTGTTACACATTTATTCATAGTATGTTTAGATTTCCATTTAAATTGGATGTTTATTTAATGTTTACTGATATAAAATTGTGGGGGGAAAAAGTTCACCACTTGGTGCATGAAAACTATGTTTTTTTTTTTGAAGTTTCAGGCCCCATTTTGTTCCCTATTCATGGATTGTGCCATCAGTGTTTCTTTGAACACAAGCCTGATCTGTTCTGTGTGAGAGAATAAGGCCATTGTGAAGATCAAGTGAAATTATGACACTACAAAGCATTTGAAACACAGGTAGTGTCATTGTCTATTTAAAGAGGCCTGCTTCTCGGTGATGAATACGAATGTGTTGAATATAAGCAGCATAATGAACACAAAAGCACCATCTAAAAAAATCTAATCTCTCCACAGCAAATAGAGACATAGGTGAAACAGTGGAGAGCAATTTGGGTCTATTTGTATAAATGAGAAAAACATTTCAGAGAGCTTGGGAGAATTGAAGGCAGGCTGTGATAAGCAGGTACTCTGAGAGAAAGAGAAGGTAAGAGGCAGATGGGGTTTTAAATGATTTTAAGATGAGCCCTCTGTGCCTTTCCTCTGATCATACATAATGGAGTCTCATTAAATGCATCCAGTGTGTCACACTCACCCGCAGGAAGCTGTCCAAGGAGCCATTCTCCATGTACTCGGTCACTATCATCACAGGCTTACCTGAGGAGAGACATAATTCACACGTCTTACTCTAATCGAGAAAAGATGTGCCAAATTTGAGCAGTGCTTTCCTGAAATGGTGTAATGTTTGTTGGAAGGTAAATTACCCAATTTGCTAACAAATGAGCATTTCTTGAGAAAAAAAATAAAATAATTAAAAAGACAAACTCCTCAAAGGGGGAGGAGAGAGAGAGGGAGAAAAATTAAGACACTACTGCAGAATTATCAGTTTCTCTGGATTTACTATTTATAGGTATGTGTTTGAGTAAAATTATAATTTTTGTTTTATTCTATAAAAGTACTGACAGCATTTCTCTCAAATTCCAAATAAAAATATTGTCTTGGAGCATTTTTTTGCACAAAATGACAACTGGTCAAAATAACAAAAAAGATGCAGTGTTTTCAGACCTCGAATAATGCAAAGAAAACATCTTGGTTATGTAACCCTGGTTCCCTGAGTGGGAACCAGATGCTGCGTAATCGCATTGGGACACACCCTGAGTGTCACGTGGTCTGAAGCTCTTGTACAATCACGACAATTTATTGGCTGGTGGCATTTAAGTGACCCTAGGGAGCTACACTACAGGCTCCATAAAGCACTCACTTTGGAGCAATCGAGTCTTTTCTATATTTTCTGCCAGGAGCCACGAGCATATGCAGCTGATTTAGAGAATGGCCAGCTTACACAGCATCTCGTTCACACTCAAGGAACCAGGGTTACGTTTCACTTAACCGAGACGTTCCCTTTCTTAGGAACTCAAGCTGTGTGATCACATTGGGAACGATATACATTCATGCAATGCGAACAGTAGCTGCCAACTCACACAAGCGATCTAAAGAGTCTGAATAAAACAGACAATTATGAGTTTACTCCTGTTCCAACAGAGAGAACCTGGGAAACAGGAGTCAAACCCTCATCCAGATATTAAAATCTAACAAATGTATGCAGAACCACACTGCCAACATACAAATGTCCTCCAAGGACACACCTTTAGCCAAAGCGCATGAGGATGCCATGCTCCTCGAAGAATGGATAATCCTGTGTAATCCCACACATAAAACATGATACGACTCCACTCAGAGCATGCTCAGCCGCTCTGCTCAGCCGCTATAGCAGGCAACTCCGGCCACCGTCCTGTTGTCTGACCAGATGAGGACATGGTTGCCCTGAATCTCCAGAAGGAAAAATTTGAATGCCAGCAGCACTGTGTACATCTCCAGACAGTTTATGTGCCAATATTGCCGCTGGCCCGTACAAACCCCATTAGCTGGATGACCCTCGTATACAGTGCCCCAACCAGTGGAGGAGGTGTCTGTCATTATAAATTTGCGACAACGCCTGTCCCAACGAAATGCCAGACATCAAAAGGTGGGTCTGTTTCCATGGTAACAGAGTATGGTAGCACCCACGTGTCACTTTGAACAAACGGAACGCATGCATCAGTTGCTAAAGTCACTTTGTAGAGTTCATTCAACACTGGAAAGGTCTCACACGTAGGAGAATGACAGCAGAAGCCATGATCATGAGCCCCAAAAGCCCGGGAAATGTTCTCACAGAGAGAACGCATCCCACTCTGAACATCGCTAGACCACCCCTAGAAACAGAGTCTGTTGCCCTGGCAAGCCCTACACACAGCCCTAGATCAAATGGCTGAGAACGAAATCTTGATGCTGGGCAGGGAAGTCTCCACGTGGGCTAACACCAACCAGTTGTTGAATTAATTCAAAACACGGATGCTTTGAAGCCTCAAGGGCATCAAAGATGCATCCATGCACTTTGTGAAAGTGCGTGGTGCCAGTCCAAACGGAAGGACACAAAATTGATAAGCTTGCCCCCGAGGTGAATTTGAGAAAGCGTCTGTGCTTCGGCGCAATCTGAATATAGAAATAAACATCCTTCAAATCTATTGTCACAAAATGCACCTTGCCGCACCTGTGACATTATTTGTTTCTGTGTCATTCTGACTACATTGCATTATAGCAAAATTCAAATGCATAAAAAGAGAAGGGGGAATTTCCTCTTTTGCCTTTTTCTAAGAGATAATGAAAACGGGAATCAAACAGAACAGAAACGTCTGTCAGAAACAACCCCACTGAACACCGGCAGAGCTCGCCTGAATTGAATTACATAACCATGCATTATCGTTCGAAGGACCCAGTTCAAAATGTCCTACAGCTGCTGCCAAACCAACAGATGGGCAGACAGAGGGATAAATGCATGGCAATTGCCTGCAGTGTGACCTGTAAACACTAGATGCAAATTGCTAAATGGCTCCCGCACATGGAGCGCCAAATCTGGAGGCTGTGGAACTCAACTGTGTTGAGAAATTGTGAGCTTCGAAAAGCGCAGCTGTCCCCATCGGACACTTGCAATGTTTGGAAAAAAACACATTAAAATTGCTCTTAAATTTACGCTGTATAAACGATGCCTTACATGATCGCCATTCAAAAGGATGGATTAATAAACCTCCCTTCGGTGTGAGTCCCTGGAACAAACACAGGCTTAGGTAAAATCGTGCACTGAAGAACAAAAAATCTGAATTGATGGCTCCAAAGCGAGCGCTTTTATGAAGCCCATGACGTAGATCCCTCTGGACATCGCTTAAGCACCAATAACCAATAAATTGGTGTGATTGTACAAGGGCTTCAGACCACGTGACACTCAGGGCGTGTCCAAATGCAATTACGCAGCTCGAAATCCTAAGAAATGGTCCTATTCCAGAGGTTTTCAATTGGGTTCAGGGTCTGGAGATTGGGCTGGCCATAACATGGTCTTGATCCGGTGGTCCTCTATCCACACCTTGGTTGACCTGGCTGTGTGGCATGGAGCATGTCAATATTTGCTTCAATTTTTGCACCAGGAGAGGTGTAAAGTCACCCAACAGCAATGTGAAAGCCTGGTAGAGAGCATGCCAAGATGCGTGAAAGCTTTGATTGAAAATCAGTCTTATTCCACCAAATATTAATTTATGAACTCTTCCTAAGATTAAACATAAGTATTGTGATACTTATGAATATGAACTTGTTTTCTTTGCATTATTCGAAGTCTGAAAACACGGCATCTTTTTTGTTATTCTGCAAATAAATGCACTAAATGACAATATTTTTACTTGGAATTTGAGAGAAATGTTGTCTAACTTCATAGAATATCACAACATTTAAAATTTTACTCAAACACTTACCTGCAAATAGTAAATCCAGATAAAACTGATTTGGCAGTGGTCTCTTAATTTTTTCCAGAGCTGTATTTCATGTTCAATATACAGTCTTTCTGAGTTGTTTCAATAATGACACTGAACACGCTGAGAAGAGTTTTACAGGGAAATCTTAAGTAAGAAATACAATGAGAAGAAAATTAAGCATATTTTTTGGACCATTATTGTCATGACATCTAAGCCCATTTTCAGCCAAAATTGTAATTCTGAATTCTTAATACATACTGGTAGTATTTGTTGTACTGCTTTTAACTAATGCTATATATATATATATATATATATATATATATATATATATATATATATATATATATATATATACATAACCTATGTATATGTTTTACAGTAATATATGAATAATACAAAAAATATGGTAAAACTTTACAATAAGGTTTGATTAGTTAATGCATTAGGTATCATTAACAAACAATAAACAATATTTCAAACAACATTTATTAAACTTTGTTAATGATAACTGAAAGCAATTTTTAATTGTTAGTTCATGTTAGTTCATATTGCATTAACTAATGTTAGCATACACAACTTTTAATTAAAAGAAAATGCATTTGCAAATGTTGAAATTAACATTAACCAAGATTACCAAATGCTGTTTAAGTATTATATATTGTTATTTATGTTAACAAATGTAGTTTGTAGAAAATGTAGAAAAAAATCTCAGAAGTAAAAGTATAAAATTGTCAAATAACATCACAATGCAAATAATGTTTATGGTCTTAAAAAGGTGAATATCATACAAAGGTAATATTTGACTTCGTTTTTTCAGGGTGAAATGTGTTCTGGCATGTTCTTAAGAGGTTTTCGTGAGATTCACCCTCATAGTGTCCAGTGATGGCACACATGGCTCTTATAAAAGGCTCCAAGGTGAGCAGCTGAATTTTTTTAATAGAGTTTGAGATGGTGAACAGATCAGGCTGATGGCTACACACCAGGCTTTCAACACATCACAGACATTGTCTGAACCACATAATAAGAGCAGGGCTCTGTGTGCAGAGGTGCGCCTCTTCACATGACACCTCTGACACAGCGGCTCAGCCATCATAACCATGACTTACTGTGGCTGAGCTAAATGAGCATTTCCTTCAGGATTAAAAGAGGCTTGGCTGAACTTGGGTGGACCACAAGGTCAACTGTCACTCTCTGACAGCTTTATTTTCTTCTTCCTACTGCACGTAAATCAGCGTTTTTATCATCTACACTTTATCTGTGCCTTATTTCAAAGCCTTTATGTAAAACAACTCTTTATATCAAGTGTCGCTCGATGACCAGTCCATGTGGTCACAATCTCTACGGTATGTGCAGAAAAAAAAAAAAAATGTCCTACAGACAACCTAAAAGCATGCATACACAAAACATTGCAGCCCTGTAATGTAAAAGACATTCATGAAATATGCACAGTTCAAATGAGTGGAGAACAATTACATTGTGCAAATCAAGAAAAATGCTGATGCATTGTCAATGCTGTCAAAAGAGTTTGCTCACATCAGGTGGCATAAAGGGACGATTCACCCGTAAATGGAAGTTCTTTCATCAATTACTAATCAACTATAAGATGAAGAAGTCTATTTAAAAATCGAATTTTGTTACCTTGTCACATTAGAATGATATTTTATTTTATTGGCAATGAATTCCATTTGAGATCAGATTTACAAATGATATGGCCAGTTGCACAGCCCACCAATAAAGTCAGGGAACTCAGCATTAGCAACGGCCATTACGAGCAACGATACAGTCTAAATGGCCATGTTTAGATGGTAACCCTTGTTCTGTGAAGTTCTCGTGAGATTTGCATTTGCTGCTGATAAGGTACAGTAGGGTTAGGTGCAGGGCTGCAGCGGGACTCAAAATATACAAAGTGCATGTGAACAAGACTTTTTTACAGAAGGTGTGTTACCATCTTAACCGCAATACAGCCACACACCAACTTCCAGCAGTAAATTCGCTGTATGTGTGAACACCCCATTACTTGTCAAAATGACACTGCCCAGTAAATTCCACAAAACATACGTAATTTTTACAGCATGCAGTGAAAGAATCTGTTAAATACAGTTGAAACTTTACAGCGAACAGAGATGGATCGACCTTTGGATTTCAGTTGAGAGGTTTTATGTTTTATGATAGAACAAATACCTCTTCCATTATCCACACATCTCTCATGTAAACTTTTGATCCTGAAGTACTGCTCGTAATCAGTACCCTGGCCCCTCCTTCTCTGTGAAGCAGCAGTTGGTGCTCCACAAATATTTTGTCTAACGCACGGCCAAAAGCAGCAGATTAAATAGGGTGTGAAAGTCTCTGGATTATTAAGAATTAACATGGCACAGTTAATAAATCACGTCACGTCACGTCAGACACTACAGGAGACACATGCCAACCGGACATCCCCCCACCCACTCCACTGCCCAAACTGTGCACCATAGACCTACAATCAATCACACGCAAAGTGCACCTCCTCCCTAAAAACACAAACACACACACACACACACACACACACACACACACACACACACACACACACACACACACACACACACACACACAATTTTACAGTCCCTTGTTCCTTCCCAGCAACAGCCATAATTGACGGTCATTAACATTGAAGGTTCTCATTATTTACAGTCAAGAACTTTTAAGTGCAGTAAGATTTATTCAACCAACATAATCCTCATTTTATGAGGAATTAAAAACTTGAAAGGAAACTGTTACATTCCTTTCTGAATACTACATAAAGGAGAATGAAGTAAAACTTGGCTGGGAACACAATGTTTTTGGAGACTTGCTGTGTAACTCATTCAGTCTGACAATGTAAAGATTTATATATATACATAATAATAATCTGTTTGCCTCAATGAAAAATAATCCTTCAGTTAAAAGACTTGACTGCTTGACTAAAATATAGCACTTGACAGTGCTTGAAAATGGAATACAGCATTTAAAAAAAAACATTTTGTTCTAAAACGCACACAAACACACATATATAATGTACTGTATATATATATATATATATATATATATATATATATATATATATATATATATATATATACACACACACACACACACACAATGGTAGCCAAAAGTTTTGAATAATGTGCAGTTCCCTTTCTGTCGCTCTCTCGACGTTGTGTCGGAGAAGCAACACTAGGGGTCTTTCTTGAGCAGCGAAATATGCCTCTGACTTATGAAAAAAGGCCAATGAGAAGTTGGCGGACAGTATTTGCATACCCCGCCCCCGGACATACGGGTATTTAAGCGGGCAAATACGGTGAGTTCATTCAGAAAATTTCTTCGGAGCTGATGGTAGTGCATGCAGTCTGCTGCGAGTCACACACCAGTTCCTGCTTCTCCTCTGACGATCTGCATGCTGTTGGATTGACGGCTTTCTCCTTCTTGCACGGCTGTGCATTGTTACCCCTGGGAGCTTCGACAGTGCAGATAACTCGAAAGAGTATTATATAAAAGAGTGATTTTATTTAAGAGTCATTTCCACTAAAAGAGCAAAACACAGCAGCTTTGAACGTCCTTTTCAGGACGCATCTTTCTAAAGATGCCTTTCTGCCCCTGTGTTGTTTCTGGATGCGGTAGAGTGCTCTCCGCTTCAGATGGCCACAGGCGTTGTCTCGTGTGTCTGGGCAGCGATCACACCGAGACTGCGTTTGTGGATGGTTCATGCTCTCACTGCGAGAGCATGACCATGACAACATTGCGGTCGTGGCTTGCTTTCAACAGAACGCGCCGCTGGACGCGCCACTTCCGCCCTGCACGCCATGGCCCTCCTGCAAGTCCACCAGACCAAGGCACTCAGAAACATGCACAGGGGTGGCCCTAATCCCGATGTGCTGCAGGAACTGCGCTCAGCAACCGACCTTGCCCTTAGAGCTACGAAGGTCACAGCGCAGTCACTCGGGCAGGCGATGGCCACGCTCGTGGTCCAGGAACGTCATCTATTTTTGAACTTGGTCGAGATTCGTGAAACCGACAAGACTCGCTTCCTGAACGCTCCTGTCTACCAGTTCGGCCTCTTCGGCGACACCGTCGAGGACTTCGCCCAGCAGTTCTCCACGGTGAAGAAGCAGACGGAGGTCATCTCTCGAATCATGCCCCACCGCAAACCTGCCGCCCCGGGCCATGCCCCATCTGCTCGCCAAGGGCGTCCCCCTGCGGCTAAGAAACACCCTGCTCCGCCTCAATCCGGGCCCAGCTCTCAGCCCCAGCATCAAGCACTCAGCAGGAGGCGCACGCCCCCGTCTCACGGACCCCCTAGAGGACCCGGAAGGCTCCCAGGCGCTCCTGAGACATCCGACCCAGAGTCCAAGACGTTAGCTCCGGAGGTGGTAAGACCGCTCCGTCCCCCAGTGGAGGGCCGGGAGGAGAATCTTGTGTTTTTTCATTTGCCCACATTCTCAAAAAAAGAGCTATTTCCTTTGTCTCTGGGTCACCTGGCCCACAAATGCTGTTCTCATGGTACTTTGCTTCCAGATCTCAACAGTCCCGGCTCCCTGAACGCGGTACCTCCGCCCTCAGCCCCACGACTGTTCCCCGGCCGGCCGGTTCAGACGAGTCTAGAGGACGCCAACATCAGACCTCCATTATGCAATTCAGTTTGCCAGGCCCCCGCCACTCTTCGCGGGCGTCCGTTTTCCGCAGTACGCGGCGAACATGCCAAATCCCTGCGCACGGAAATCGCTACTCTTTTATTCAAAGACCCGATAGAGCCTGTCCCTCCAACCGAAATGAAGTACAAGTACGCATTCCCCCCAGTGAGCTTTCTTGCACAGGTGCTGTTCAAGGTCAGGGAGGACGAGGAGCAAGTCAGCTTAGTGGCCCCCTATTGGCCCACTCGGACTTGGTTCTCGGACCTCACCCTTCTCGTGACAGCCCCTTCCTGGCGAATTCCCCTGAGGAAGGACCTTCTTTCTCAGGGACGGGGCACACTCTGGCATCCGCAGCCAGACCTCTGGAACCTCCACGTCTGGCCCTTGGACGGGACGCGGAAGATCTAACCGGTCTACCATCGACCATCATAGATCGTACGATCAACAAGCCAGAGCCCCTTCTACCAGGCATCTTTATGCCCTAAACTGTCGCCTGTTCGCAAATTGGTGTTCTTCCCGAGCTGAAGACCTACAGAGGTGAGCAGTTAGGTCAGTGCTTTTGTTTCTACAGGAGAGGCTGGAGGGGAGGCTGTCCCCTTTCACCCTCAAGGTGTATGTCGCCGCCATAGTGGCTCACCACAATTCAGTAGATGCCAAGTCTCTGGGTAAGCACGACTTAATTATCAGGTTCCTAAGAGGCGCCCGGAGGCTAAATCCCTCCCGGCCAAGCCTGTTCCCCTCCTGAGATCTCTCAGTGGTCCTCACTGGCCTCCAGTGACCTCCCTTCGAGCCGCAAGACTCAGCTGGACTCAGGGCCCTCTCTCTCAAAATGGCCCTGCTGATCGCGCTCGCCTCCATCAAGAGGGTCGGGGACCTGCAAGCGTTCTCTGTCAGCGATACTTGCCTGGAGTTCGGTCCGGCAGACACATATGTGATCCTAAAACCACAACAGGGCTACGTGCCCAAGGTTCCTACCACGCCCTTCAGAGATCAGGTAGTGAGCCTGCAAGCGCTGCCCCGGGAGGAGGCAGACCCAGCCCTTTCGTTGCTGTGTCCGGTACGTGCTTTGCGTATCGATTTGGACCGCACGCAGAGCTCTAGACGTTCTAAGCAGCTCTTTGTCTGCTTCGGGGGACAGCAGAAAGGGAACGCTGTCTCCAAACAGAGGCTCGCCCACTGGGTTGTCGACGCCATTTCATTGGCTTTATCACACCCAGGCCGTGCCCCCTCCCCCCCTTGTGGGTTCGCGCGCACTCAACCAGAAGTGTTGCGTCCTCATGGGCACTGGCCAGGGGCACCTCCCTGGCAGACATCTGTAGAGCAGCAGGGTGGGCAACACCTAATACCTTTGTGAGATTTTACAATCACCGGGTTGAGTCGGTATCGTCCTGTGTTCTCGCAGGTCCGAGCCCGTAGAACTCAGTAACACGCTGACGAACTGGCCGGGTGAATCGCTTGTGCCTAGCGCCCTTTCCCTCAGCCGAGGTAAAACCGTGCACCTTTTTCTCCCAGGAGATCCCATCTCTCGGATCCCTGGATGAATCCTCCCTAGCCCTCATGGGTCCGCAGTTCAGCGGAGGAACTCGCCGACCCACTACGGGTTATTAATCTACCCTGTACTGGAATAGGTGCTCCACAGGTCAAGGCCTCCTACGCGGACTCCCCCTGTGTGTAATTTCCGCGGTACTGTCCCCTTACGAGTGGACTCCTGTGTCTCCCTTAGGCAGTTCCAGCTGCCTCGGTTGCCGTGCTGTAGCAACTCCACCCTCTCTGAGGCTAGATCTACCACCGCGTCATCTTTCCCACATAGGACCTAAGCAGCCATGTGATGTATTCACCACCGTTATCTCCCCTGCAGGGTAGGTGTGGTCTCCACAGGGTCTTCTCCCCCTGAAAGAATAGGAAACTGAGTAAGACCACCTTCCCTCGATGCATGTAAGGGCCCCGGCCGTGATTACTCTATGCGAGAAACATAGAGAGAAAAGAAGCCCAGCCAGGCTTGGCCCATTCCCAGGTTGGCAAGCATCACCTTGTTCCCCTCACTAGGGTAACCAGAAGGATTCTGATGACTTTAATGGGGCAGTCTGATAGAGCTGGTCACGTTTGCATGTAAGAGTACCTGCCCGCTTCTGTATCTGCAGTTCACGTACACGGCTCAGCGCATGGCATGTTTTAAGTGGGACCCCTAGTGTCGCTTCTCCGACACAACGTCGAGAGAGCGACAGAAGGGGAACGTCTAGGTTACGTATGTAACCTCCGTTCCCCGATGGAGGGAATGAGACGTTGTGTCCTCCCCGCCACGTCGCTGAGCCGAGCCACTGTTGTGGCCGGACCATTTCCGGCTCCTCAGAAAAATCCCGAATGAACTCACCGTATTTGCCCACTTAAATACTCGTATGTCTGGGGGCGGGGTATGCAAATACCGTTTAAGATCCATAACACTCTTTTCCAATTATCTGTTGTCCAATGTCTGTACCCACTCTAACCTTTTCTATTTTATTTTCTGTAAGGCCTGCACCCCCGAGTCTTCTCTTAACTGTTGTACATGAAACTGGTGTTGAGCGGGTAGAATTCAATGAAGCTGTCAGCTGAGGACATGTGAGGTGTCTATTTCTCAAACTAGACTTATCCTCTTGTTTAGTTGTACATCTAGCCTTCCATATCTCTTTCTGTCCTTGTTAGAACCAGTTGTCCTTTGAAGACTGTAGTGTACACATTTGTATGAAATCTTCAGTTTTTTGGCAATTTCAAGCATTGTATAGCCTTCATTACTAAAAACAATAATTGACTGATGAGTTTCTAGAGAAAGTTGTTTCTTTTTTGCCATTATTGACCTAATATTGACCTTAAGACCAAACACAAAGACAATATTAAGCATAATTTAAAAATAAATAGTTTTCAACTGTGTTTGATATAATGGCAAGAGATTTTCTAGTACCAAATTAGCAATTTAGCATGATTACTCAAGGATAAGGTGTCGGATTGATGACTGTTGGAAATGGAGCCTGTCTAGAATGACTTTTTTCAAATAGTGATGGTGCTGTTTTTTACATCAGTGATGTCCTGACTATACATTGTTATCAGCTGAATGCCACCTTGGTGAATTAATGTAATAATTTCCTTCGGAAACAGCAAACTCTGTATATTATTCCAAACTTTTGGCCGACAGTGTATGTTTTTTTAAAATTTTTATAATAAAATACTTTCTCTTATCGGCGCTAAATGCGCAGAGTGGCTCTAAGGCACTTTTTTAAAAACACTTCTGTTTGTTTGAGTATCATGTCCAGCCCAACACAGCAACAATGGCTCAACCAATGGCGTGGGATTATCAGTTTGTACATACAATGGAAGATGGGGAGAGTGTTTGGGAAATCTGTTTGCAAATTTTCATTACTTTTTGCAATTCCATTTGATGACATGAAATAAATTACGCACATATTACACTTTGAAAGAGAATTAAGCACAATGATTACAGTAAATCTCAAAATAGTAATTCTAGTGGGAATAAGCCAGTTTAAAGTCAGGTAAGGTGAGTTACAGTTTAAAGGTTACAGTGCAAATTATTATTTTTTTCTTTATATCTCCACAACAAAAAATAAAATATAAGAAATCAGTAATATTGGCCTCACGGAGCCCCCTGAGAGTGATTGTGGTATGGATTAGAGAGTTTTGCTTTGATCATGCTACATGTAATAGAGATTGATTTAGTGAGATTTACAACCAAAGGTGATTTACAGCCCTATGTGAATTGTCTCTTGTGCTGGACACTGGCCCAACATTACAAGAAGGACATTTATAAAACAGTTTCTTTTCTATGCAAGGGTTTGCCAACTTCACGACATTCACTAATATTCTATAACTGGAAACAGCTAATGTTTTAAGAGATACTCCCAAAAGAACGAGCACTGAAATAACAACTCTGAGCCGATACTGAAAAACCTAAATATGATAGATGAATCTTCTGAATGGATCAAACTTACTGTACAGCATATGAGAGTTATTATATGCTAAATAAAATAGAAATCATTCATGCATGAAGTTATTCATCACAGCTAAAACTCTAAACTGGGGAAAGAAGTTCCATAGAGATTAAGATATGTTTTCAGAGAATATTATTTTGTTATATTTCTTACTCCTTTAGCAAAGTTTTTTTTGTTTTGTTTTAAGCATAAATCTAACAAATTAAGTGAGGTTTAATAATTAAAACAAGACACATTTGCCATTGGTGTAAGTAAAATAAATGTAATTTAAGATATATTCTCTGAAATCATAGATGATTTTATAAGAAAATCTATATTGATAGAAAGAAGATATTTGACAAGACAGAAATATTGATTAAGTACTTTTTTTTTTGCAGTGTAGCAATCATTATAAGTGTAGGGTACTTTGCATAATATGACAACTTTAAGACCAAGTAGAAACATTGATAGTGGCCTGCAAGAACTTGCAAGCAGCAATCCTACTATGGTGCCCACTTACCTGCCTTCCAGCAAATCAGTTAAGACAACTGGATGAATGTTGTTTCATTAATTAATAATTGTTTATTCATGTTTTATTCATGAATAATTAATATTCACAAGCAAAGCTCATAATGTTAATAATGGTCCCTGTCCATTTCTTTGCACCTTGGCGTAGAACTGAGAACTGATTATTCTCAGTGAGTGGAATGCTACTTACTGCGGGTGACTACACCCTCCAGTCTGATGATGTTGGGGTGGTCAAACTGTCCCATAATGCTCGCTTCACTGAGGAAGTCCCGCCTCTGTTTCTCTGTGTATCCGGCTTTGAGTGTCTTGATGGCCACGCAGATCTCCTTCTTAGACGGTAGCTTCAAACGGCCACTGCATACCTCTCCAAACTCCCCTGGTGAGAGACAGTATTTTAGACAAAATTAAAGCTAACATGAGAAGCACTATGATATTTGGTTTAAATAAACCATATTTCAAGTTAATTACCTTACCTCCCCGTAGTTTTCAGATTTAAGATACATTGAAGGTTTGCATTTCATGATGGAAGACCCTAAATAAGCCATTAATTGTCCTTTTGACAAGCTCTATCATATCTACTATGACCTGAATCAATATATAAATTAATTAAACTTAACATTTATTTACAATTGAACAAATGTTGGTGTCTGTATTGATGTTCTTTTGGGGAATGAGGGCTGCAAAACACAGCATGCACTATTCTAGATTTATTTATGTTAAAAATACTATGCATTTCCTTTGTGGGTACCTTGTATAACTAAAATAAGTGTTTCAGCAACAATGTTTTAGCATATTTTTGGATACATTCTGTTAAAATTAATCTTAAAACTATCAAAACAAACAGAAAAAAGAAACGTCCTCTCACTTTCAACTGCTTTTATTTTCAGCTAAATTAACATGTGTAAATATTTGTGTGAACATTAAAAGATTCAACAACTAAGACATAAACTGAAAAGTTTCATAGACATGTGACTAACAGAAATCTAAATTGCATCTGCAGTGCATCTCCTCCTCATGGACTGCACCAGATTTGCCAGTTCTTGCTGTGAGATGTTACCCCACTCTTCCACCAAGCACTTGCAAGTTCCCAGACATTTATGGAGGGAATGGCCCTAGCCCTCACCCTCCGATCCAACAGGTCCCAGACATGCTCAATGGGATTGAGATCCAGGCTCTTCTCTGGCCATGACAGAACACTGACATACCTGTCTTGCAGGAAATCACACACAGAATTAGCAGTATGGCTGGTGGCATTGTCATGCTGGAGGGTCATGTCAGAATGAGCCTGCAGGAAGGGTACCACATGAGGGAGGAGGATATCTTGCCTGCAATGACAACATCATCAGTCCGATGATGCTGTGAAACACCACCCAGACCATGACGGACCCTCAATCTCCAAATCGATCCCACTCCAGAGTACAGGCCTTGGTATAACGCTCATTCCTTTGACAATTAACGAGTCAAACCATCACCCCTGGTGTGACAAAACCATGACTCGTCAGTGAAGAGCACTTTTTGCCAGTCCTGTCTGGTCCAGCGAAGTTGTGTTTGTGCCCATAGGTGACATTGTTGCTGGTGATGTCTGGTTAGAACCTGCCTTACAACAGGCCTACATGCCCTCAGTCTAGCCTCTCTCAACCTATTGCGGACAGTCTGAGCACTGATGGAGGGATTGTGCATTCCTGGTGTAACTCGGGCAGTTGTTGTTGCCATCATGTACCTGTCCCGCGGGTGTGATATTTGGATGTACCGATCCTGTGCAGGTGTTATTACATATGGTCTGCCACTGCGAGGATGATCTGCTGTCCTTCCTGTCTCCCTATAGCACTGTCTTAGGCGGCTCACATTACAGACATTGCTTTTTATTGCCCTGGCCACATCTGCAGTTCTCATGCCTCCATACAGCATGCCTAAGGCATGTTCACGCAGATGAGAAGTGACCCTGGGCATCTTTCTTTTAGTGTTTTTCAGAGTCAGTAGAAAGGTCTCTTTAGTGTCCCAAGATCTTATAACTGTGACCTTAATTGCCTACCGTCTGTAAACTGTTAGTGTTTTAATGACTGTTCCACAGGTGCATGTTCATTAATTCTTTATGGTTCATTGAACAAGCATGGAAAACATTGTTTAAACTCTTTACAATAAAGATCTGAAAAGTAATTTGGATTTGTACAAAATTATCTTTAAAATACAGTGTCCTAAAAAAGGGACGTTTCTTTTTTGATGAGTTTATATATATATATATACTGTTTATATATATATATATATATATATATATATATATATATATATATATATATATATACACTCACCTAAAGGATTATTAGGAACACCATACTAATACTGTGTTTGACCCCATTTCAGCCTTCAGAACTGCCTTAATTCTACGTGGCATTGATTCAACAAGGTGCTGAAAGCATTCTTTAGAAATGTTGGCCCATATTGATAGGATAGCATCTTGCAGTTGATGGAGATTTGTGGGATGCACATCCAGGGCACTGAAGCTCCTGTTCCACCACATCCCAAAGATGCTCTATTGGGTTGAGATCTGGTGACTGTGGGGGCCATTTTAGTACAGTGAACTCATTGTCATGTTCAAGAAACCAATTTGAAATGATTCAAGCTTTGTGACATGGTGCATTATCCTGCTGGAAGTAGCCATCAAAGGATGGGTACATGGTGGCCATAAAGGGATGGACATGGTCAGAAACTATGCTCAGGTAGGCCGTGGCATTTAAACGATGCCCAATTGGCACTAAGGGGCCTAAAGTGTGCCAAGAAAACATCCCCCACACCATTACACCACCACCACCAGCCTGCACAGTGGTAAAAGGCATGATGGATCCATGTTCTCATTCTGTTTACGCCAAATTCTGACTCTACCATCTGAATGTCTCAACAGAAATCGAGACTCATCAGACCAGGCAACATTTTTCCAGTCTTCAACTGTCCAATTTTGGTGAACTCTTGCCAATTGTAGCCTCTTTTTCCTATTTGTAGTGGAGATGAGTGGTACCCGGTGGGGTCTTCTGCTGTTGTAGCCCATCCGCCTCAAGGTTGTGCGTGTTGTGGCTTCACAAATGCTTTGCTGCATACCTCGGTTGTAATGAGTGGTTATTTCAGGCAAAGATGCTCTTCTATCAGCTTGAATCAGTCGGCCCATTCTCCTCTGACCTCTAGCATCAACAAGGCATTTTCAGCCCACAGGACTGCCGCATACTGGAAGTTTTTCCTTTTCACACCATTCTTTGTAAACCCTAGAAATGGTTGTGCATGAAAATCCCAGTAACTGAGCAGATTGTGAAATACTCAGACCGCCCGTCTGGCACCAACAACCATGCCACGCTCAAAATTGCTTAAATCACCTTTCTTTCCCATTCTGACATTCAGTTTGGAGTTCAGGAGATTGTCTTGACCAGGACCACACCCCTAAATGCATTGAAGCAACTGCCATGTGATTCGTTGATTAGATAATTGCATTAATGAGAAATTGAACAGGTGTCCCTAATAATCCTTTAGGTGAGTGTATATATATATATATATATATATATATAAACACAGTAAATCCTTCTCTGCTGATCCCATTCTCTGCTTGCCAATAAATAAAAACAATTCGATACTGTCATTTTAATTGACCTCTCTGACTATGTACTTTCAGTTGCTTTCCACTCCTAATTTATCTACAAATGAATAGGGAAGAACAAAAAGTTTATCCAATTAGAATTTATTCTTTGATGTTTACAGTCGAGCTTGACGGCTGTTTCACAAATCACATGCTGAAGCAGCACGTGATTTTGAGCTCCACACTGTTAGGCCTTCAGAATTTCTATAGAATCCCTCAACAGTGCAAGTTAATAGTCATCTACAGTCAGACTGTAAGATCTATCAGCCAATCAGATTAATTTGTTTGTTCTTGGTGGGTGTAGTCTTTAGGATATGTCCCAGTCGAGGCCTTCTAGCTAGCCTTGAGTGACACAATTGTGCTTTAATAGATGTATGTAATTCGAAAGCGAAGAGCGCGAGATCAAGCTGATGAGTCGGCTGTTATCACTGCCGCTATCAACATTGAGATAGTAATCCTTATGGATTTAAAAACCTGAGATGTTTTGCATGACCGTGTGATTGCTTAATTAGGCTAGCTTGAGCATTCAGTGTCATTTCAAGTTTTTGCTTTAGAGCATGGACATGTTTATAAATGTCAAAGGTATTATTAGTTGGCTGCAACATAATGTATGATGTCCATAGGCATAGGATGTCTTACTCAAAGTGTTTTCTTAATGGCATGAATCGCACTGAAGGCCTAGACTTAAAATGCATGGGCCGCTACTGCAGTATATATAATCAACATAAGCATAAAAGTGAATACATCTTAGCCTCAAACTGATGTCCAGCACATATAGCCACAGGTTTAACATAAACTTCAAAGTGCTCAACAGGGTTCAGATCTCTTCTTTTGGGTGAGAACTGGAAGGACATAGGCAAAGATGATGTCACCACACAGACATTCAGGCAAGGACTCTGTCCTGTTTGTGTAATTCGATGTGCAATTACTTTATTTCCCCATGCAAGTTTAGAGTGATGGGTGCAATCCAGGCTTGATGTCTGGAAAAAGTTAGCCAGAATAATTGCAAGCTGTCTAAACAGCCGACATGCTGGACTTGGCCAGCGCTCACACATGATGTTGACCATCTTAAATATCAACCTGGCTTAATCCTCAGTGGAGATCGCTCTGATAAGCTATGCAGACAAATGAAGACCTACCAAAGCATGCATATAGATCATTTTCCAAGTCTTTATACTATACAGTGGGGTTAAAAATCCACATTGTCCATATTGAAAACCACACAAATTGTTACGCTGCTAATATAATTTGTAATAATACTAAATAAAATATGCCAAACAGAACCATTTTTATAAGAGTATTTTGAACCCCACTGTAAAAGAACCCCCTTTTAGCACTTTCAGTCACTTGTCGTGTACGAAAGACATATAAACACAAATATACAATAGAAGTAACATTTGAGACAGGGATCAGCACTTATCTATAGTGCGTAAGCCTTGATGTTTGTATGACAGCTTTATGGAGGTATATCAAAAGTGAACAGTTCCTTTAGTTGCTGGCTGCTGCAAAATCGTCTATGGCGCTATGAATCACAAGGCATTATCTTGATACGTGCTCCACTGTTTAAGACATCAGGGATGCAAGGAGAGAGAGTGAGCAATGGGGGGTGAAATCTAATATCCCAGCCAGAGGTGTTCTCTGCTTACCCATGCTCCTCTTCTCCAGCAGCAAGCAGTCTATTAAAGGCATTGAGGCAGTGTGGATGAGTGCTGGGAGTGACTCTTTCCCCATCTCAAAAGCCACACTCCTCCAGCTGCGGCGCTAAATGATTCTCATTTACACCACCTGCCATGTTTTTACAAGTTTATTTGTGTCCTGGGCAGGTAACTTTGTTTCATTGCACCAAAAGAATGAGGACTGATGCTGCATACCTGCCCCAACTACTTTGTCAATGGCAATGCAAGACGCCTCCAGTTCCTTGGCAAATTCGTGCACGGCTTGACTTGGGTCTTCATATGTGTGAGGGTCCACATAGGTCTTGATGCCAGGCAGCCTCACTGAGAACAAAACAAATCAAATTTGGAATTACAGAAGGAAATACCAGTGATCGAAAGGTTTAGATTTTAGGCTTTGGTTCTGTGTAACTGAAATAAGCTACATCAAAACTGTTTTGACGTTGGCACTCAACAGAGAAAACACTTTATTGTTAAGTAGATGCAGAGATTATTTAGCAGAGATGGGTCACTTCTATTAAAATTAATGGGAGAAATTGGAAAACCAAGGAGCTCTGAGTGCCCAACGGTCAATGGATATAGAAAGGAAGTCCCACCTTACAGTTAAAAGAGCCAATCACATTTTATATACAGACCTCACCTGTCAATCAACTCTAGAACATGTATGTGCATTAGTTATTCAAGCGAGGACATTTTTAATTTTTAGCATAATATGAGGTAAAAGATCACAATTTATTATATCAGCATCGTCAGATTTTATTGCTGATTTAAAATATGTTTTTTGATCGTAATCTTGACCAACCATTTTTGTGATTTTGGTCTATCACCATTCACGTAGATACGTGCTGCATTGGCATGACTGGAAATAGCTTCCCGAGAGCATTCTAAAGATGGCCGTCAGTGGAATGACTTGCTAGAAATACTTTGGTAGATGCAATAAATTAATGACCAATTATCCACCTTTTTCCTATGTCCCGTGATGCTTCTTAGCATGAAATGTGGGCGTTACTTCCGTTGTCAAGTTAAAAAAGCTGTTGTTGCAGCGTATGTCTATTCATTCTTTCATTGCGGTGTTGGGATTTTGAGGAGAGCGTGTATGATTTTGTGTGGACATATATCAATCACTATACTAGTGTGTTACTGAATGATAATAAACTGCAGAAAAGCCATAAAGTCATGGTTTTTGACTACCTATATATGTTTTTTTGTGCAATCACGAAACATTTTTCACCCCATTTACAACTATATATATCTCTGAATCATGTTCAGTCAGTTTTGCTCGCTTATGTCCTTATGGAGTGTGTGCGAGCGATCACGAGCAACAGGTAGCTGGCTGCAGTTCACTTAACGGCCACAGGTGTCATTAATAACAAGGGTTTCTGAATCTGACATACTGCACCTTCAATATCAATCAACAGCATTTGTGGCATAATGTTGATTGCCAAAAAAAAAATTTCAATTTGTCTCTCCTTTTCTCTTAAAAAAAGCAAAACTTGAGGTTACGAATCACACATTTTTCCCATTTACTTTCATTGTAAGTGCTTCACTGTAACCCAGATTTTTGCTTTTTTTAAAGTAAAGGAGGGACAAATTGAAAATATTTTTTTGTGGCCATCCATATTATGCCACAAATGCTGTTGATTGAGTTTAACTTGTTTTGGACCTGGAATATTCCTTTAAGGTCCACGTAGTAATTATTGGTTTATTTTGCACTAGTTGATATGGCGGCCTTGGACTTATACTGATACCTAGTGGTGTGGATGTAGCATCATGCGCTTTGAAAGTGAATGGTAACTGCGACTGACATTCTACCAAAAACTTTGCCATTCTGGGTTTGGAATGGCATGAGGGTGAGTAATTGATGACAGAAGTTTCAATTTTATGTGAACTATCATTAAATTTCCTTCTCAATACCTCTGCCACTGTGAAAAATAGTAATATATTGACAAATTTCTGGCTGAAAGTTGGAAGCAAAGAGACATTATAAAAGACTTCCACATTTACTGGGGACTTGTAGGCTGTCTGACATTTAAAAATATATACCACAGCAAAACCATGTTTTGATTTTATACCATTTGTAAGGAATGGGTATTAAACACCTGGACAGAACAAGAATATTGGTGAGACTAAAGCATTATGGGATATATACTTACAGTGGCCATTGCCAAAGGGCAGTCTCTTTTCATCTGGATGTTTGGACCTGCTGTACCTACAAAACCTGCCAATTATAGCAATGAAAAGCATTAATTATTATTAAAGACTTCAATGCAATATTTTTTTCTCTCTCTAAAGTAACAGGTTGTAAATTGTAGGGGAGGATTGACCCCCCCAATTAAGGCTTGAACTGTGGCAAACTAAACATTGTTCTGCATTGCATCTGCAGAGTTAACCATAGCTTGAGCACTTTCTATTTGTATCAGTAGTTTCTGTACATGAACAAAACAAAACTAATCTAATGTATGAACTCATTATCACTCCATTCTAGATTTACATTTCCCACATATAACAAACAAACAAGGCAACAAGACTATTGTCATTTGGCTAATTGTGCTGGGGCCCAAAAGTCAATTTGGGTAGCACGAGAAAAATTCAAAAGAGTAGTTCACCCAACATTGAAAATGATGTCATCATTACACGACATGACTTTTTATCTTCCATGGAACACAAAAGAAGATGCAATGACTTGTCCTAGTCACCTTTCAGATTTATGGTAAGTAAAAAAGGTACAATTTAAAGTGAATGGTGACTGAGGCTCATTCTGCATAACATCTCCTTTTGTGTTCCACAGAAGACAAAAAGAAAGTATGCCTCAGTCACCATTCATTCATCATCCAGTCATATCTTTTCACATATAATGAAGGACTCAGACTAGTCATAGCATGTTCATTTATGTTTTCTACAGAGAAAAGAAAAGTTACTGTGGCTCAGGTGGTAGAGCGGGTTGGCCACTAATTGCAGGGTTGGTGGTTCGATTCCTGGCCCACATGACTCCACATGCCGAAGTGTCCTTGGGCAAGACACTGAACCCCAAGTTGCTCCCAATGGCAGGCTAGCGCCTTGTATGGCAGCTCTGCCGTCATTGGTGTGTGAGTGTGTGTGTGAATGGGTGAATGAGTCGCAGTGTAAAGCGTTTTGAGAACCACTAAGTTTATAAAAGGGCTATATATGTGCAGACCATTTAGCATATGGGTTTGGAACAACATGAGGGTGAGTGAATGACAGCAAACTTACATTTTTGGATGAACCGTCTTTTAAATCACAAAACATTGTGGCCTGAAAATTACATCTTCCCACCCATCCCCCTCAGATTGAAGTCACTGTATAATTCATATATTGTGTATAAAAGAGACCAAAACCTTAAAAGACAAAAGTCTGGCAGAAACAACTTGACTGTTTTGCTTTGCTATGAGTCATGACAGCATTCTGGGGTTTTACAATAAGCAGTAGATTTATACACTCTTTCATCGGCGCAGTATGCCAAAATCAGCCCCTCTGCATGACATGACACTTGACTCTCACGTGCCCATTATGTTCAACAAAACAGGGGCAGTAAAAATAATACAGCTTCTGCCAAGTGAATCATCTAAAACTATGTATAGGCGGTCGACATGAGATGGCACACATTTCCATGCTTGATATCTTAAGGGTGGGAAATCAGGGGTCCTGGGGAGAGACTTGAGACATCAAAGTGACAGCTTCAAGATGGGCACACTTAACCCCCCCGAGTGACTGGAGTTTGA
Organism: Xyrauchen texanus; assembly: GCF_025860055.1. NCBI lineage: Eukaryota > Metazoa > Chordata > Actinopteri > Cypriniformes > Catostomidae > Xyrauchen > Xyrauchen texanus. The sequence goes on along the minus strand of NC_068293.1, from coordinate 8,846,089 downwards.
GTGACATACAGACCTGCTAATCACAATGTAGAGCACTACAGTGAGGAGGATAATAGCCACAGCGGACGAGATAGCGATCAACACTACTTGACTGTTCTCACTGGATATGGAGAAGGCTGGGGGGGCAAGAGATAGAGAAAGAGAGAGAAGAGATTTAGGAACACATTGGAAAAATGATGTGACTTTTCTATTGCTTGCTGTTCAAACAGGATAAAAGATAAATAAAACATCTTGTGATATGGGACAAAACATGTCCCACAATTATATCTGCAATTAGTATTAGTTTTTTAAAATAGTAATTCCACTTTGAAATTCATCAGGGATTATCACAAAAAATTCTCATTTTATTGGATCAAAATAGTGACATTGCATTATAATTCACTACCCCTAAATCCATCCATCTATCTATCTATATTTATATTTTTATGCATTTTGGCAGACACTTTTATCCAAAGCAACTTACAGTGCAATTATTACAGGGACAATCCCCCCGGAGCAACCTGGAGTTAAGTGCCTTGCTCAAGCACACAATGGTGGTGGCTGTGGGGATTGAACCAGCAACCTTCTGATTAACAGTTATGTGCTTTAGCCCACTACGCCACCACCATCTATCTATCTATCTATCTATCTATCTATCTATCTATCTATCTATCTATCTATCTATCTATCTATCTATCTATCCATCCATCCATCCATCCATCCATCCATCCATCCATCCATCCATCCATCCATCCATCCATCCAGGGTTTTCAAACTTTTTAATGCCAAGGACCCCAAACATGATGCAGCTATATATTTTAGATATAAATTCCCTTTTATACTGTGAGAAAAATAGTAAGCGTTATATTATAAAGACAATATGTGATTTTCTAAATTAAATAATTGGTTGTTATTTTGTAATAAAGGAAATGAAGCAAATGAAAATAAATAATTAAAATATAATATTAAAAGATCTGGAAAATATTACTTTGTATTAAGTTGAGAGCATATATTATTTCTGCCCAATGTAATGCTAGATGTACAACTCCATTGAAATGTATTTAGAGAGCAGAATGAAAGATTAATATTGTCAATTGTTTTATTTATTTATTTTTTTGCATTTTCCACGGACCCACTAGCAGATACTGGTGGCCCCATTGGGTTCCCTGGACCCCTGTCTGTATGTTTGTCTTTCTATCTATCATGTCACTCATTTCCCACAAAATAATTGCTTTCAAAAAAGAAGATCTGGTCACTGAGATAAATCAATATAAAACATTATTCCATATTTAGACTTTCAAATTTTTCTTTTCTTTTTTGGAATGATTAAGAGATGAAGAATGAGAACCACCAGAGTTCGAGCTTTGGTGTACATTTCACACCAACTACACATGTAGAGGCGCCTATGGATCCCTGATCATGATGAGAAACCTGTGGAGAGCCACTCAGAGTATCATTTCATTACATGCCTGTGCATTGATTTCCTATAAATGTTTCATTAGATAAAAAGGCACAGTTGAAAGGCTTTCAACAGTGCTACAATAAAGATTTGAAATATAGTCACATGCTTACTCTGCCTCAATTTATGTAGTTACAGGAATAGTTCACCCACATTTTTTATTATGTCATTATTTACTCACCCTAATGTCATCCCAGTCTCATTTGCTGTTGTTTTATTTATTAAATTTTTTCATGGAAAAATATCTGAACTCAAAAGCTCCCAGAAAAAGAAATAAAAAAAAAATGCATGGGAGCAAGACCAGTGTGAAGGTTCTTCAAAATATATAATTTTATACAGCATGAGCCAGAATAAATTATGGCAAATTTTTCATTTTTGGGTGAACTATTCCTTTAATAGTTCTGCAGACAACAGCTGCCATCATAGGACAAAAGATGCTGTATATTTATAACTAAATATTATTACTATGATTATACTATGTGTATTACTTGCAAGACAATGCAATGGGATGAGAAACCAAGGAAACTGTGAGCCTACTGTAAGCCAATATAGTATGTCTATATTCACAATTTTAGCATTTTGTTCTTTGTTCAGCACAGTTGTAAATGGAATGAATCTGGTATATGGGAACTGCACTGTACCTGTAAATAGAAAACAGACTGCTGGCGTATAGTACGGAAGGAATTAAGTGCTTACAGTCTGGGCTTGTCTCAAACTCGAACTTGCGACTGCTACTGCCGTAACCTGCAGCGGTGCGCGCTCTGATCTGCAGCAGGTACATGGTGTCGGGTTTCAGTCCATTCAGTGTTACGTTTGTGCCCTTTGACCTCAGGATGGTGTAGCTGGTCTCTTGTTCCTGCTGTAGGAAGAAAGCAAGTGGAATTTTTTTAGATTTTGCCATTTTCATTTTTTTTATTCTGTTTGGAGACTCGAGAAGTGCAAACAATGACACATATAAGCTTTAAAGGGACTTGGAGTAACAGAAGCTCACTAGGGCAGAGCCTTGTCTTAAAACAGAGATATTGAATATCATAATTCATTCAAGACATTCAGAGACATCTCATAGTGGACAGGAGGAGAACGTCCCCCTGGGGCAGGAAAATGCAGGCTCATCAGGAGCTTCTAAGATAGTGGCAAATCATCTTAATAAACTGCCACCTTCTTTTCACATTTTTATGGCTTTTCTAAGGATCTCTGTGGTACGTTGATCCTCTGTACAACCGAAAAAACCTAACTGATTTATGGGGCGTCTTCGCTTTCAAACCATTGTTTCCAGATGTGCCTCTGACTGGAGAAAGAGGCAGGAATGGATTGGGGGTGGGGGGGAATTGAACAAACAGAGGGATCACTCATTTTCCAGCATTATCCAGCACATTCATCCATGTACTGTAACTTATCAAGTCTTTGAGCAAGGGTAGTGTTATGGCATTCTGGAAAGCCTTAAAAAAGTGAATTTGCATTTTGCTCCATCATTGACCTCTAAGAATAGCTCACTTGTCCACACTGTAGATATTGAATTACCCCACACTGATGCCATTAATGGCAAATGAGATTTGAGAGCATCTTTTCAAGGATCGGCAAACACGTAGCAGATTAAGCTTTATTCGGGTTTCATGTCTAGACAATATAGGCTAATAGGGCTCTTGATGCACGCTGGTATGTACTACAACTGACAGATGTCGCCATATGAGAGAGGTAGTGTACAGTTAAATACTGTATTGCCTAGAATATCCTTTGCTTATCCACTGTTCAGAAACAAATAAAGTATTCATGACAGAAAAGCAGCTTTTAGAACAATGGGGTGCTGATGTGACAAAACAAAAAAATAGATCTCCCTACTTTTCATTTATGTTTTATGATAGAGACTCATTGTCATGTAATAAACTTTGCTACCCCAAAAAATGCTGCCTTCAATTCGTATATAAAATGACCATATTTACAAGAAGAGTGCACACAAATGGAACCTCAGTGTGAGTTGCGGGGTGCCAAAAATTAAAAAATAAATCATGGCAGAAGCAAACTTATCTACAGCATTTGTCATAATTTTTTATACGTTTTGTGAATGTGGCCTGTACAATTTATTTTGTTTGTTTTTTGTGTACTCTTGATGAATAGTGATAAAGTTTGTCAGAAAATACTACTTATTTAGTTGTGTGTGACCTTTGAAATGATGCAAAAAATGGGTGATGGTGCTGTTCAGTAATTCTTCAGGAATACGGTAGAATGAGATCAATTTCAGGGTACCAAAACATATTAAAGCAACATGCCAATTACTTGTATGATATTGCTTATTTATTTATTTTTTTAAAAGCAGTATATAAATCACAAATTATTCATTATACTATAGTTTTACCAGTGCCCTATATGTTAGGACAGGATCTTAAAAGCATGAAATCGACTTGAATACGCTTGTGGTGCCATCAGCCAATCAGTGTTATTGTAACATTGTAGCTGGCAATGGCTATGACGAAGACGATGTGTAGAAACCAAGTGCCATTTATTAAATAAACGTGAAATGCAAAACCCTAACTTTAAATGAGAACTAAACATAACATGTCATGAACTTTGAAAGTGCTACCAAACAAACATCATTACTAGACAAGAGACAATGGCAAACATGAGGGCTTAAATACACAGGCATGGGGGAACATAAACCAATGATCAAACAGAACACTAAACAAGATAACAAGACTAATAACCTAAAAGCAATGACAAACTCGAACAAATAACAAAGTAATCAAACAATGAACCAATGAAAACAAGACACATGAACATGGAGGGAAAACAGGACATCACATGAATAGGGAAACACACATGACATTAACTTTTCAAAGAGACATGAAAACATTTAAGAGACATGAAAAACAGGAACCAACAGAATAAACATGACAGTTATCATTATATCATGTTCCTGTGGCTCCAGTCACATGGCACCAAAAAAACCTGGATGCGGAACTGAATGCCAGTGAACAGATTTCAAATCACTTATTGCACCAGTTGAGATGCCTTTGAGATGATTGGCAATGCTAAGAAATGGCTTTCTCCTGGTATAACAGAGCTCACTGGAAAACAGTAGATCAACTGTAGATCTGTATATGTACCATAGTTCTATAAATACAGTGGGATGTGTCTGACACAACCTATCATGGAAAAAACCAAAACATAGGCCTGCATGTGTTGTAGCAAAACTACAGATGCAAACATCACATTAGATCTGAATCTGTGATGATCATTTCTACTTTCTGAACAAAGAATAAAAGCCACTTGAAATACCTAGACTTTAAATACAAAAGTGCATCAGGTTTAAAGGTTGGAGGAGACCTTTTATATAAAATCACTCTTTATATCTGTCTGGAGAGACAAAAACTATTCCTTGTGTCATATTGTGTGCATCTTTGTTTGAATTTTAAATCTTTTTTGCATGCTGTCACTGTTCAATGTTCACGTATAATGTGATCATGATGAAATCATGTCCAGGTGTGTCTAAAGTTTTCTGCAAAATATATTCTCACCATATGTCCTTGGTCCACATCAGCCACCTCCTGTTGCTGGGGTTTGACAAGGCGTGCAATTGTTACTTTTCGACAAGTGTGCTATTGGTGGAATTTAATATGCTAGTCATGTTCTACTTTGACAGTCTAAATATTGCAATCTGGGCTTATAGCCTTCCTCTCCACTAAAGAAGACATTCTGTAAATATGAAATGGGTTTCTCAAGCATTCCTTCCATCCAAGCTTAAGCAGAAATAAACATTCTCAAATACACTCCTAGATCAATATGATAAATGGATGAAATTGTCACAAATGTGTATTCCCACCATTTCTGCTTGCATTAAGACCATTAAAAATCTCTATCTGTCAATAACTGCAATTTTAGAGGACTGCCAAAAAGACGAGAATGATCTGGATGCTGTAACTTCAGGGAAATTTGAGCCAGAGTGCTCAACTAATTAGAGATGCTTGAATTGTGAGGCTCTTTCCTATTTCATATCATTGTTAATTTGATATATACACACAAAGAGTGGAGTATTTCCCCTCTGGCATATAATCAAAAAGAGATTTATTTTAAGTGAAGCAACATGGACCTATTGGATCTTCGGACTGGATAACACTTTCTTACAGGAGCTGCATCACAGGTTACCGTGCATCTTGATGCATTTTCAGCAATTCATTAAGCACTCTTTGATTTTGGGCTATACAAATTTATTCAGTGTAAACATCATGGTGTTTTTTTTTTTTTTTTTTTACTTGGTCTTCTAGTGAGGTTTATACTGAATGTTAAAGTCTGTATGTGTTCACAGGACCAGTGCATCAATGAGTCTGGTTAGAAGATTTGGGGGCCCTTTTCCTTCTTAGCATGTGTGTTGGTGTGTGTTTTGTTGGGGTTAAGGTGGCTTGTTATCCTCTGGCAGCCTAGATCAAGGGGCACCATAAACCTTACCAAGGGTTTCCTTGGCTTTTCCACATGGCAGCATCAGTTGTGTAGGATTTGGGCGACTCCAACTATGCTTGATGAAGCAATGCCTCACAAGGTTGTGTAATTATCAGAAATCAACTGAGAGAAGGACTAGATTTCATTGTGAGAGGGGAACATTGTGCCACCCAAGGTCAAATGAGACATGGAGGATTTCAGAAGCCCCGTGTGTACCTGTGCCAGACAGTGAAAATAGCCCGCGATGAGCTGCCTTTTGCTTGCAAATAGGGGGATTACGGCCAAGAAAAATCAATTCAAATGGTGGAAATCTGGGCCTCACTGTTCACAAAGAGAGACACATCACAATGGTCCTCTGTTGGATGCACAGGGGTCCTCAGAATCTTACCAATGTTTTTTTAAAATGTAAATATTGAACACATTCTGAGAAGGCAACTCAGTTAAAGGGAGTTGAGACTTTGGCTGTTCAAAAACAATTCAGCTGGAAAATAAAAAGGCCCCAATTTTCTGTCTCCATAGCAAAATTGCTAACAAATCTTAGTGTCAGCTAGTTCTGAGATGACAGTGCTAATTTTAATCAAGTGCAATTAATTATTAAAAAAAGAACACTTTAAAAATGTATCACTAATTATCACAGCACCATAATTAAGAACGAAGCAATTAAGCTCAAAGTGCCAACTCCATGTTTTTTGAGTCTGTGAGTATCAGTCAGTAGGGGGCAAGCTGCCACTGCTGTACAGACATACAGTACAATCTGCACATCTGACCTAAAACACTGAAAACCACAATACAGAGGAAATGCAATTATGCATCCTATGAGAACATCTCTTCAGTCTACCTCAGACAGTTTGATAAAGTCAACTGTAAAATGTTTCACTTTGGACTGCAGTCAAGAGATGTTCAATGATATGGAAATAAACCAAATATATTGACTTCTAAAGTGACTCTAAAAATGCAATACTTGTCTGCCAAAATAATGTTATGTCTTTGAATTATCTGAATAATTATATTGTGTTATAATTATCATTTTGGGGGGACAGCCCCCATGATAAAATTTAAATAAACTGTTGAAATGGAATTCAGAGAAAAAATAAGAGAGGAAAAAAAAACTGGTATCGGTAGCGAGTACCAAAAAGCTCTCTCAAAATAGCTTAAGGGAAACTGCTTTATGTGAAATACTTGTGCAAGACTTTGGATCATACAGGGAAAGCACAGGCAAAAATGAGCTGCAGGTAAACTATGGTATAGAACACTGGCATGAACTGCAATTTTGAATTTACAAGACCTTTTGACAACTAAATCCTCTCTACAATTTCAACATACCTATGCCTCTGTGTGGTCATACAGTCAAGCCGTTTCCCCACTAAGCTATGGAATATCTGTTCAGTGGGAATAATTCTGGATGGTTGCCACAGAAGACTGTTCTAGTACTTTCTTTCGCACCCTTATATCTCCTGCCAGTTCAGGAGAGAAGACTCCTACAATGTCAGAGCCAATGTTGGGGAATAACTAGCTAAATGCAACACTAATAATTTAACTACTTAGTAGTACAGCTTTTTTCAAAACAGTTGAACAGGGTTGGGAGGGTTACTTTTTAAATGTATTCCACTACATATTACAGATTACATGCTGTAAAATGTAATTGGCAACATATTCCATTAGATTACTCAAGGTCAGTAATGTATTCTAAATTCTTTGGATTACTTCTTCAGTACTGGTAGATTTTTTTCACTGCCAGTACATTAAGACAAAATACACATGTTAAAAATGCATTCTCTGAAAAACCTAAATATCTTATTCAGTGTTGTTTCTAAAACAAAATAAATGTAATTAAAATTGTTTTAAGGATTTTTAGATATTTTACATGAAAACAATACAAAAATTATTATCAAGAATATGATTTTTGCCCTAATATCAAAGGACTTACTAAAAAAAAAAAAAAGATTATCCAAATATGATAATTAGTTAGAAATAGCATTTTAGCTTAGCATAATTTACACAAGGTTTATTTCTATTTATTCAGCTTCTAACTTACTTCAAACTTCTCTGTTTGCTCGTATGAATGCAACACATCGTAAGAAAGTGTTTCACTGCTGTTCAAATGCACTTTGGATCGCATTATTTATATATATTCATGTTTCCATCTGAAATGACTAAATATTAAATGAAACAAATAAAATGCAAAGTAATCTCATCAGTAATCAAAATACGTTTTGAAAGTAACTATATTCTAAATACCAATGATTTAAATTGTAACTGTAGTGGAATACAGTTACTTATATTTTGTATTTTAAATTTGTAATCCCGTTACATGTATTCCATTACTCTCCAACCCTGGTGGTGTAGTGCTACAATGCACACTCAGGACTATAGTCAAGTGAGCCAAGGAAATAATCAAACACACTCTTTTATGGCATTGGAAAATTATTGAATCGGTTCTTTTAGATGGATCATGTAAATTAACAGATTCAAAGAATTATGTCCCAGCATATTAAACCAAAAGCAAAATATTTGGTAAAATGCTGCTGTTCATTACTGCCTTTAACTCAGGGTGTATCCAATCTGATCTCATGACAAGTTGTAAAAAAAGTGTGTTTAATGATTGGTTGATCCCTTTGGGAATGAAAGTTGCACCTTTTTGCATGAGCAAAGTTGTAAAATTATTATGAGTTGTCATACGACCATGTTGGTGTAACCTGTTTTTTTAATATTACTATAAGTTATTAGAATATAGTATTTAGCATAAATTTACAATTTGCCCTAATGAGAGTTTTCATTCATTAAAAAAAAAAAAAAAAATGTTTTTGTGGCAGGAAAAATATGGCTAGCATCCGATGTAATTCAAAATATATTCCTTACTAAAATAGCTTTAGTGTAGTTACTTTTTGTTAGTCATTTTTAGTGTGGCTAATTGACTATAGTTTAACTGCTTTAAAATATGAGTAGCTTGTAGTATGGCAAGTAACTTCCACAGGTCAGGATCCAGTGAATTTCTTAACCCAATTCCATGCTTTCTTCAAAATATTCAGAGAGAAGGCGACATTACCTACTTCACAGGATCTGACAGCATGAAAGAGACCCACTGAAAACTGACCCCAAAAGAGCAGCGCTGATGTGGGACAACAATACTGACCCTCAATCAAGACTGAGTCCCTATCCAACTCAGTAATCATATAGCAGATGGAGGAAATGAGGAGAGGGGCAGACTAGAGCGATTTTGCAAACGTTTTTTCTTTTTTTTTTTTTTAGATGGGCAAGCGTGGGCTTGCAGCACACCAGGGCTTTAATGGACAGATGGAGTTTAGATCAGTGCTACAGACAGCATCAATGTCCCAAGACCAAAGCCGAGATGACCTAGGACTTTCACAGACTGTTAAGAAGGCTTAACGTGAGCTGACCCGGTCAGTACATTCTACGTAATGGCAATGGGAAGCAACAGTGGGGGTTCCGGAAGTACCTTGGAAATGGAAACTGCTCAGAAAGAGCTCAGCAGCGGCCATCATCTACTTCCATTAAGCACATCAAATTATGTAATTAACTTGATCTCCTTTCACATTAAACACATCAAACTTACTAATGAAATAAACTTACTGTAAAAATGTATTGTTTTACACTTATAATCAATCACTTTAAGCCAAAAGTGTTATTTTGTAACACCATTTCCGATTTCTTTACATCATTCACAATGCTTCAAGGGATAAGTGTTCATTGCCTCATAAATGCATTTACATTTTCAAAGACTTCAACCTTATTGAAATTTTCTTTTTTGCTCCAAAATATACTTTGTAATATTGTGATTCATCACTAAGCTGGTTGGTTTGGTTCTAGAGAGAGTGTGGTTCAAGATGTAGAACAATGTATTATGCTGGCTAACTTAGTGTTTAACATACATTAAATAAAATGCTAACAAACGAACTATCTAAGGTACAAGAAGCAACAATGAGTGAAGGAAACAAGAGGGTATACAAAGATAAATAATGAGGGAACAGCTGTGAAAGATGGAGGTCAGGTGAGTGTCATCAAAAAGGTGCATACTGGGAAATTTAGTCTAACTAAGTCCAAACATAAAGAGAAGGTGATGGGATAAACACAAGGCTGTTCATGACACCAATATTACTACAGTGTAAACCTTATGAATGAAAATGCACATGGTGATTTTAAGTTCAGATCAGATGGCCGAATATTTCTCCACATTCTCGACTCTGTTTGCAGTCTGTTAATTGTGCGAGTTTTATAAATCTAAGCTTGTAAAGAGTATTAATTATATCATACACATTTCCCACATCTTTAAATGTCTGTTTGAAATGACTGAGAAAATAAACTGCAAATGTTTCACACAAGTCACACATAAGGATTTATAATCCAACCTGAGCGCAATGTTTAATTCCTGACCAAAGTGATGACTGTAAGTTTACCACATTTATATCCACATTAAGGTAATTATCTGGTTAATCCTTTTTTCCAAAAATGTTTAAATGCTTCATAAAGGTTAAAAGACTTCATAGGGTGTAAATCTTTTCAGAATATTCCTGCACACGGAGGATTACAAAAAACTACAAAATAAAACATGCACATTTTTCGCTTTTCATTCCTAGAAATATACAGAGGCTCAATCTTGCAATTTATTTCACTGCATTTCACTAATTCTGCACGTGTAATTTAATTACTAAAATAAGCCTCAAATGTATCATAAAACTTTCTGATAAAGATTTATGATGCTTTCAGTTTGTAGGCTGCAAAATGTGTACTTGACATTTTATAATTGCTTGTCACATCGTGCCTCTAGAATTGCATTGTTACTCGCACACTGCACAGACATAAATGTTGTTTCATCAGATATTAATGTCCAAAATAACAACATATTCCACAGTTTATGTAGCCTACATATTCAGCTTCATCTGGTGATAACAAATAAAGAATATATCAATAATATAATTAAATAATAATAATTATTATTATTATTGATAATGATAATAATAAATTGGCCTATCAAAGACATACTTTATATACAGAAGCTATAGCCTAAATATAAGAGAGTTACATTTTAAAATTAGTGTTGACAAATTTCTGGTTTAAACCACGGCCACATCTGGTTCTATCCAAAATCAGATACGGTTAAAGATAATTTTGTCATAGTAACAGATACAGATACAGATAATGGCTTTGCTGCACACCCCTAATATACAGTAAGTGTTCTCTGGACCAAGAGTCCTAAAAAGGCAATTTTAAAGGACAAAGTGATGAATTTGAATTAAAATGCTAATGTTGTGGTGCCCACAGCAAGTGAAAATTAAACTGCCCACACCTTCTCGTAGTACTTGACCTCGTAGTCCAAAATTATGCCATTGGGTCTTTCTGGCTCCAACCAAGACAGCGAGATGCTGTTTCGTGATGTTCTGTCCTTCCTGATTACAGTCACTGAAGATGGGGCTGTACAGAAAGAGATAGACAGAGATTAGCTGCTTCCACATGAGCTGTGATAGTATTACAAGCACATAAAGCCACAGGTCACAGGAAGTTCAGTTGACATTTTCATTCAACAATTTGCATCCTGCGAACTGGTTCCTGTTGACCTAATTGAGTTATCTCTCCACTGGGGGCCGGTTTCAAAGTTGGGAAAGTTTGGGGTTTGAAAGACAAATTGATGCAGTCCCTGTGGGCTCAAGTTTTATCAGGCAAAGAATGGCACTCCTCTGTCATGCAAACAGTGGGCAATGTCTTTCTAAGTTTATGTCACAAAGTTAGAGGCAAAGTCTTGTTCTTTTGGGGGAGTTTACAGCTACAGACAAGTATTACTATTGTTAACGAAAATTTAAATGAAAACTAAATTAAAACATTTTTTACTCAACATCACAAAACAAAACATAATTTAATGTAAAATACATTTTACTGACCAAATAATATGTCCAAAAATTTATTTTGGTTGTAGTTTTGACATATACAATTTAAAAGCTCTACAACCTACATTAATTATGAACATGAAAATGCCACTAGGTTGTGATAGCCCTGAGAATTTTAACAGAGCTAAAATTATTTTAATTATATCAGTTTGTTTTTTACTTGGCTGTCCTAATACTCAATATAAATAAATAAAAACTAGAAAAAAGTCAAGCTAAAGTAAAACCAGCAATAATAGAGAATTTAAATGGACAAATTGAAAATGAAATATGAATAAAAAGAAAAGAAAAAAACAGAATAATCCTGATACGAGCATCCAGTTCTAATGTCTCCCTCGGCTCTGGCATTGTCTAAATCTTTGATCGTAATTCAGCTCATAGCTCGGTCTCCATGCCTGGTGCTCTTGTGTTCCTTTTTCTAATTTTACAGCTCCGTCTAATTGCGAGGCAGCACTGAGGCCATGGAAGCATCTAACTTGCCCGTGTTTTAACTTTATTAGACCACAGGAAAAAACATGTTGTTCTTTGAAATGTTTGAGCTTTTCTTGATTGTGATTATACAGTTTCAAAATTATTCTTTTCCCTGGAAGTCTTTTTTCTTCTTTTCATCTTTTGCTAATTAATCCAGATGGGTACAGTCTGTTTCAGTTTGCGGCCCCCTCCACAATCCCCTTACCTACGACACTCTGATAGGGGAGCTACTGTTTTACTGAAGTTTTATAGTGGCCATAGTTTATGGAAGCGATGATTTATAATGTCTGGACAGCAGGCTCATTTGACAATGTGTATCTTTCCTTTGCCTTTTCGTGTGGACACATCAGCTCCATCTTAAAGCCAAAAGGACATTATGATCCCTGCTAAAGAAAAAAAAAAAAATCTTCTTTTTCTTCAAACCTCAAAAACAACAGCAAAAATAACCATAAGACCATGGTTCTGAATTAAAACCAAGTGAGCCGCTTACGCATTATAAACATCATTTTAAGGCACCATCTTCTTTCTAAGATACCTTCTTCTGGGCAAAATTTGAAGGCAGCATCGCATGTATTCTTCAAGGAGAAGGCAATCCCATGGGCCAATGCACTGCGCTAAGGTCAGTGGAAAAACATTATCCATGCAAGCTGGTGGACGAAGCAAACAAAATGTTGATTATAATAATAATTAATTCAGTACAAATAAGTAGTGGGCTAAAGCACAGAACTGTTAAGCAGAAGGTTGCTGAGTTCGATACCCACAGCCACCATCATTGTGTCCTTGAGCAAGGCACTTAACTCCAGGTTGCTCTGGGGATTGTCCCTGTAATAAGTGCCCTGTAAATTGCTTTGGATAAAAGCGCCTGCCAAATGCATAAATGTAAATGTAAATTTTGTGGCGCACAGAGGTGCTGCCTATGTAAAGTGATCTAAATTGGTCACTTATGAGGTTCCATGACAGTTTGAAAGCTGTTTGAGTTGGTAGTAGACAAGCAGGAAGTTCTTTGGGTTTTAAATCAATCTTTATTCCAAAACGTAAACCATACAAGCCACTCAAATGAAAGCAACAACATAGAACCAAACGATTATACTGTATTTGGGATACTGTAAGAATATTCAGTTACATAAATTGCAGATGGGAGGCCACCTCGCTTTTCAGCAACATTCTGCTTGAAACCTCAACCTCTGAAGTGGATTGAAATCCGAGTGGAGCATTTACAGGTGTGGCTGACAATAATACTCCAGCTCTCTCTTGCAAGTATGCTACAGGGTGCAGACATAGACATTTGTCAACAATCGTAGTGAAGTGCTGTTGAGATAATGACACTCTGCAGAGCACGGTCTCCAAATTTCCTCCACATGGCTCTGCGGATGTGGGACATAGACTCAGCATGGCATTAATGTCAGTGCCCTTATTTCTCCCCAAAAACTCTCCACAAAAATTCTCCAAAATAACCGCAGTAACGTATTTTAAGAGTCATGGAAAACCTTCTTTAATGCCACGTCCAGCTAAATGCTTCCAAGCAGCACAGAGTACAAAATTAACACTCACCCAGCACTGAATGCTAAAAACTAGCTTTGGCAAGTACATCAAATGTGTTAACTAGTTATTCACAAGTTGGCTGGTAATTTTATTAGGAACGGCAACATATACAGTAGATGGTTTAAGTTGAATTGTAAGAATGCAAATCTGCCATTGCTGTAAATGCAAATCTTTGTTGTGAATCGATAATGGTCTTTTCCTGTGGAAAATGTGTCTTCTCTTGATGCTGCAAGCCACACAATGACCAGAGTTTGTCACAAATATGCAAAGGAAAAAAAAATCAAGCTAAATAAAAGCTAAATAATCTAAATGTTAAAGAAACACAAATATGTTTTTATTTAAATATTTATGCAAAATGCAGTTTAATGGTAAGACATATTTATGGATGGTAAATGTCAAAATACACAAAGCCATTGGCGGGTGTCGCAAAAAGTTCATTTTGGGCCCTGGCAGGGACTGGAATCCCAATACATTTAATGATTCTGATACATTTAATATCTGAAATGTCTTCCCAGATAGTAAAAAATGTCCGCACGGCTTCTTTTTGCCGCCGTCCCCAAGCTGTCGGCTATAGGTGCGTCCCACTGGCGGGGATGAAACGTTTGCCGCCGAATTCGTCACTCCCATTTCTTGCGAGATGCCGCCGGCGATCAGACGGCGGGCCGCCCGCTTCATTTTCTCTGGCGGTTGCCTCGCGGCAATCGACCGCGGCCGGCCGGCGGCAATCGACCGTGGCCGGCCGGCGGCAAGCCGCTTTGAAATACAAGGACAGCTTAGACTCTCAAAATCGACCAGACATGTTGGCTATTATTATTTTTTGCTCCAAAGCCATTAGGGTTTATAACAGATTCTTGACTCTTGATTCCATGATAAGGTAAGGTTTAGGAAATGACATTTAAATTACTTTGAAACTCTGAAGCGATTATACAGTAATATATGTAAAATATATTGAATTATTTATGCACAGGTGAAAATTGTTTACATTTCTTTGATTGATGCACATTGAGACATGCACCAATAAACCAAAAATAATTCCTTTTTGTAAAACTTACTTGGCAATAAATATCTTTATGATTCTGATTAGGTTTTAAAATAGATATTTAATACAGGGTATGAACAATTTAGCAGAATAAATTGATGAAGTTAGACTTTTCACCAATGCCTGTATCAGTGAACAGTGAAAGACATCTGCAACATGGCCAAAATATCGGGTATACTTTAATTATTTTTTATTAATTTGCAACCATGGTGATATCTATCATAAACATGAAAATCCCTGTTTTGACGTGAAGGATAAACTCAATGAACAAGCGAAATTATCCTCTGGTTTCACAGTTGCGCAGAAATTTTTTTTCCAACCTCGATTTTTTTTGTTATTTTACCTTTTACAGGTTTTGCAATTATGACCTGTACAAATGTTTAAGAAAGTGTTAAAGTCCCTGTAAAGGCAATAAAAAAAATCTAAACGCATTATAAATGTTAAAAATGTATTGCTAAAACACATGACAAAGACTGAACTGTGAAGTTCCGCTGTCGCCATATCTGTTTCCGGTTTACTTGCGCTGTCAGCCTAAAATGTCTTTTTACTCGATGTCTCCAGAATCTTCCGAAAACACGCGTCAGCTATGTTCATCGCATTGTTGATGCCTGGTCCCCTGCTCCGACAAGCAAGAGGGACAAGGGCTTTAAACTCTACATATCGAAGTTATCTGCACAACTACAAGGGTAAGTATTTTAATCTAATGTGGTGTGCCGGCAGATAGCGGCTAAGCTAGTTCAGCCACGTGTTCATTTTTAATGTAACGTTAGTATAGAAGCTTGTTTTTTCTTAGTTTTAAAGCAGACTGTTTGTTAATTTTTGTGATAATTGTGATATCAATTATATTAACTTGGTCTCCTCTCAGTTTCTAATAAAGATCAGGACACCGGTGAAGTCACTGTCAGGGCATTGTGTTACAGGTCCATGAGAAAAGCAGATAAACCTCACAGTTTGAGTGTATGGTGAAGCTAGAATTAATAAGACCGCATAGTCTATATAAGACCGTTATAGGCTTGTTACTTTAATAGCCCGATGTTCCTGGGGACTCGGCTAAGGTTATTCATGATTAATGTAACTCAAATGAAAACAGTTATTGTAGGCAGGTAAGTTTCCCTAGCTGGTCCCCTCTGTGTAAAATGCGTTCTTATTCAAGTTTTCAACTCAGTCATTCGTTTAAGATGCAATCTTGTGTTATAAGTATTAGGCTATCATGATTATACAGCGAGCAAGCTATATAAATAAGTATTTAATATAATAAAAGTGTAGAGCAACAACCGAGGGTGTAAGGTAAAGGCTGAATATTGTAGATTTATTACAATATGTTGCATGTTTGAATTAAAATACCTGTGGATATGCAACTTCCCACTAATGAAAGTTTTATTCAAAAGGAGCACACACTCTACAAAGGCCTGACTGGAGATTTGCCTGATCTATCCGGTCCTTCAGGTGAGTAGGGATATAACAATAGCACATTTCACTGTACAGTATGATATGTCAACCAAAATCTGTATACCAATATTTCATTTTCTTTTTCCTCCCTTATACAAACAAATATTCTGCTTCAAAGAAAAAAATGAAATTGATGTTATCATAAGGGTTCTTCATTATGAACTTGTATGCCATGCATAACATACTGTGGATAGAAATTACAGGGAAAGTTACTGGTATGATAATTGTGGTTATATTATATTACTATTATATTTAGTGTATTGCTAATCAATATATTGTTACTTCCCAGATGACAGCGGCTCGCTTCAAGAGCAGGTGAAGCAAGTTGGGACAATGTTGAAGACATTTGCTCGCACTGGGCAATCAGGTACAACTTGCAAACAACACCTGTGGTTGTTGGTTTAATTCCCACTGGGGCCACCTGTACATGTAGTAGACCTAGATATAAATATTTAGTAGTTGAAGGACCAGGACTGACTACTTTATTCTTTTATTCTGGGAACCCCTGTAGGTGCAGATCAAACCCTAATGCTGCGACGTCTTGGAATTTGGCGATGTTGTGCGTAGCATGGACAACAAAATGCTATGCTGCAACGTTTCAGTGCCAATGTGTCTGTTGGAGAGTTATCCCTGCCAGGGGATCTGTTACTCCCCCCTAGACACCCAGGAAGATTTGGCGTTGCTTGACAACAGTTTGAGGCAGGATAAAGAGCTCCAGCAACGATTTGTCAGTGTGACGATTTCGTTTATAGCGCCATAGGGTAATCTAAAAAGTAAAATTAAGATCGTACACTGCATATTCTACAGTCTGAATCCACAGCCTGTCACATTTTAAATTTATGAGAAGCTTCAGAGAAATGTAATTTGTAACATGTTTTTTTTGTCTTTTCAGCTTCGGTTTTTGGCAATCAAATGTGGGAGGGACCTAAAGACAACCGTGTGGCGAATGCTTCAGAGTATCTTCTCTAATCACCTTTCCATCAATACAACCTGGACTGGTGTAGGGGATACAGCATGTTTTAGAGACATGTTCCTGAAGACCATTGTTCAAAGTAAGTTGGATATTTTTTTTATATTTAAGTAGATGTGTATGACCTCATTACCATTCAAATGGAATGACAGATCTTTATTTTCTACAGGAGCCATCCGGAAGAACCCGCAACCCAGGATGCCACTGATGAGGCGATCCAGGTTAACGCTACGCTGCTACCTGAAAGGAGCATCTGAACATGAAGGTGGAAAAGGCGCCGCGACAGCTGAGAGGGACCCACAGCCGACCCCTTAAACCTAGGCTGACTACTGACACCCCAGCATCACTGACAACTGGAACCCTTTCTTTATCCTGCAGCCAGTAACATCAAGACCCCTAAAAAAGCCTGCTAAAAGTGTCAGACTACACTCACCCAATCCACACTGTTCACTGTGGAAATTGCTCTTTTTTTTTTTTTTTTCTCTCGTGTCCCTGCTTTGAGGGCAGCTCCTTGGATGAATATGGGATGGTTTGTGCTTTTATACAGGCGCACGAGGAATCACTGAAGATATGCTAATTTGCACTGCCTCATTCTGGAGGTCGGGGAAAACCGGTGATTCTTAGCCCACTACGCCACACAGTCCCCAACCTCTCCAGACATTCTGATTGGCTGTGTTCTCTATAGCCAGATTTTCTGCTGTTAATTATATTTATTCCCACTTGTTGGCATTTGTAAGTTGAATGTCAAAATGTATATTATACCTGTTATCCTGCACATTCCTTGATACCAAAGATCTCAATTATTTCATATACAATTTGCTGCTTATTTCATTGTTACAGTGCTTAACTATTCTATTTTTAAGTATAGCTTGTAAATCCTAGATTATACATCTAATACTTGATATTTGCACATTATCTGGTATCAAATATTCTACTTACCATGACTTTAGTATTGGCTTATTTCATTCCGTCAGTGCTTAACAATTCTATTATAGTTTGTAAATCCTATTTCATACCTCTGATACTTGATATTGCACATTAACTAGTACCAAAAATTCTACTTTCATTCCATCACAGTGCTTAACTGTTATTCTATTGTTACATATAGCTTGTAAATCCTTGTGCCACAGTCAGCATTGCAGTTGGTATATTCTACTCCAGAGCTTTACTCTAAATTATTACCACTTAACCTATTGTTAGAAATGACTTGTAAATATGATGTTATACCTCAATTTATTTGGTATCCTGCACTTTCTTTGGTACCAAATATCCTCATTGCTTGTGTTTACTGGTAATTCTTTTCATCCCAGAGCTGACCTCTTTATATTATTAACAATTATTGTAAGTGTTACAATAGTGTTTTTTAAAAAAAAAAGAAATTGGAAACCTGCATGTTCTTTTTGTGTGTGTGTGTGTATATATAATGTTTGTATTTTTCTGTTATTTATATTTCAGTGATCTGACATCTTGTTTCAATGACAGTTACTGTACTTTGAAATGTGGAATTAAAACGCCAACTGGAAATTTGTCTGGTTTGATCAATCATTATTCTTTTAAAGATAAACTGCATGCTATAAATATATATATATATATATATATATATATATATATATATATATATATATATATATATATATATATATATATATATATATATAGCATGCGTGCAGATCGCTCGAAAAAGCGTTTGCCTCCGACGGTCCGCCTTTGATATAACGGCGGCGGAGCGGCGGCTGGCCAGCGGGCCGTCCGCGTATCGAAGGTGGTAGGAAGGCGGCTGCCGCTTTTAAAAAGCGGCTGCCGCCGGCGGACCGCCATCAAACGTGTTTGCGATATCGCCATTCTGCCGCTTCTACTGCCGCCGGCACACCGCCGGCGGACCGCCGACTTATTGCTATCTGGGTTATTAGATATTGAAAAATAAAAAACTCTAGATTTACAGGTGAAACTCGAAAAATTAGAATATCGCGCAAAAGTTCATTAATTTCAGTAATTCAACTTAAAAGGTGAAACTAATATATTATATAGACTCATTACAAGCAAAGTAAGATATTTCAAGCCTTTATTTGATATAATTTTTATGATTATGGCTTACAGCTTATGAAAACCCCAAATTCAGAATCTCAGAATATTAGAATATTACATGAAATCAATAAAAAAAAGGATTTTAAATACAGAAATGTCGGCCCTCTGAAAAGTATAATCATGCATATGTACTCAGTACTTGGTTTGGGCCCCTTTGCATTAATTACTGCCTCAATGCGGCGTGGCATGGATGCTATCAGCCTGTGGCACTGCTGAGGTGTTATGGAAGACCAAGATGCTTCAATAGCGGCCTTCAGCTCTTCTGCATTGTTTGGTCTCATGTCTCTCATCTTTCTCTTATAATGCCCCATAGATTCTCTATGGGGTTCAGGTCAGGCGAGTTTGCTGGCCAATCAAGCACAGTAATACCATGGTCATTGAACCAGGTTTTGGTACTTTTGGCAGTGTGGGCAGGTGCCAAGTCCTGCTGGAAAATGAAGTCAGCATCTCCATAAAGCTTGTCTGCTGAAGGAAGCATGAAGTGCTCTAAAATGTCCCGTAGACGGCCATGCGTTGACTCTGGACTTAATAAAGCACAGTGGACCAACACCAGCCGATGACATGGCTCCCCAAACAACACAGACTGTGGAAACTTCACACTGGACTTCAAGCATCTTGGATTGTGTGGGAACTCTCCATTCTTCCTCCAGACTCTGGGACCTTGGTTTCCAAATGAGATGCAAAATTTGCTCTCATCAGAAAAGAGGATTTTGGACCACTGAGCAACAGACCAGTTCTTTTTTTCTTTAGCCCAGGTAAGACGTTTGACATTTGAAGCCCATGTCCAGGACCCGTCTGTGTGTGGTGGCTCTTGATGCAGTAACTCCAGCCTCAGTCCACTCCTTGTGAAGCTCCCCCACACATTTGAATGGCCTTTTCCTGACAATCCTCTCCAGGCTATGGTCATCCCTGCTGCTTGTGCACCTTTTTCTTCCACACTTTTCCCTTCCACTTAACTTTCTATTAATGTGCTTTGATACAGCACTTTGAGAACATCCAACTTCTTTTGCAATTACCTTTTGAGGCTTTCCCTCCTTGTGGAGGGTGTCAATGATGGTTTTCTGCACAACTGTCAGGTCAGCAGTCTTCCCCATGATTGTGAATTCAACTGAACCAGACTGAGAGACCATTTAAAGGCTCAGGAACCCTTTGCAGGTGTTTAGCTGATTAGAGTGTGACACTTTGAGCCTACAATACTGAACCTTTTCACAATATTCTAATTTTCTGAGATTCTGAATTTGGGGTTTTCATAAGCTGTAAGCCATAATCATCAAAATTATATCAAATAAAGGCTTGAAATATCTTACTTTGCTTGTAATGAGTCTATATAATATATTAGTTTCACCTTTTAAGTTGAATTACTGAAATTAATGAACTTTTGCGCGATATTCGAATTTTTCGAGTTTCACTTGCATATTAAGCAATTTTACTACTTTGGTTTGAGCAGTTCTTACCATTTTTGGATGTACACTGATGCCATGCATTCAGTTCTACATTTGTTTTTTTTTTTTTTGTTTTTTTTTGGGGGGGGGTGTTGTGGTCCCACTTTATATTACCTGTCTTTAACTACTATGCACTAACATACAAATTAATTAAATACAATACATTATATGTATCATATGATCAATTTTTAAGACTTTTACGCTCAACAAATTCTAATTAATTGAAAATTCAAAACCATGTCTATATTTGCTCCTTCATATGCTGTATGGTTAGGGTTTAGTGTAAAAGTTGGGGGTAGTTTAACATTGTAACTACAGATGTAATTAAAAGCAGGTACTTTAAATTTAAGTACAATGCAACAACACATATATACATGATAACAACATTATATCAAATGCTTTAGCACATAGTAAAACAAATTAAAAAAAAAAAAAATATATATATATAAAGTGGGTCCAATGTTACTATAATTGATAATCAATTTATAGAATTTGCCTGTATCCTCATCAGCATTTCTCATGCTCTTTAACTTGTGTATTATCCCTCGAACCAACAAAAGTCAGTTTCTTAATTTCAATTTTATCTTCCAAAAAGTGACATCATTTCAGGTCAGGAAACCACACCACAAACAACAGTAAGAATTAGCAGTGGATTTTATGAATGATGTGATGTTATGCTGTATCAGTGGGTTTGACTCACACTAAAAGCATTCTGTATTTTTTGGTATGATAATATTAAAATGTTGAAATGTCAATTTTAAAAGATGGTTAAATATGTATATTAAAATATCAAAACTAACAAGTTGACATCCTCATGCAAGATAGCTCTCAATCCCCCATCCGTTTTGGATCTATCCTGTTCATTTTCCACTGTGTGAATAATCAATTTATAATGAATACAATTTAAATGCCTGATCTTATACAGAACATATTTTTGAAAGTCTGGCAAAGTATTGTTCACTTCAGGTGAGTTGAGAAAAAAAAAAAAATAATTATGAATAATGAATAAATAAATAAATAATATCACAAAAAGGAAAAAGGTATTGCAAAAACACATTTTTATAGTTGCATGTGTAAATATGTCTATGCAAGATGTCATATTTATTGCAGCAATCATGTTCATTATTTTTAAATTAAAAGTTAAAGTTTTAAGTTTGCATCTGGTCAATTTGACTTAATGATGCAAATGACTTAATAATGTCTAATTAATCAATTGAGGCTATAAGGACACAGAGTTGATGTTCAGTTCATTCTGAACGAAAGAAGATGCCTTGAGCATTTCTCCACAGATAAATCAGCATCTGCTCTTCAACAGAATATAAAAGATTTGCAGAGGGAAATCGCAGTCCTCTCAAAAAGACCGTACAGATTTGATGAGGTCTCAGGCAAAGTCAATTGCTCCCTGTGGTAAAAGGGTGCAAAGCTATCAGTTCATAGCCTTTGAACCTCTAGTAGTCCAAGTCATCTTCTGACTACTATTTCATAACACCAAACAACAAAGCCTGCTCTAAATCACCCACCAGGCACTGGACCTATCACTATACACACTACACAGAACTGACAGGGGCCTGAGCCTCCCAGGAATAGAGAAGAGAGAAACACCAGTCTTCACAAAGGAAGCCCAATTGGAATGGGAGGCAGATGGCTCTGCGTTCATCATCCCTGAGCGTTAGTAACCTAAGGAGTCGTGACCTTCATACTAGAGCCGTGAGCCATAGTAGAGCCCAGCACCTGCAGAATGATATGTTCACAGAAAACTGTGTTAGGGCTGGATGGATCATGGTTGGGGGGATGAGAAACAGGCTTGCAGAGGCATTACACGACTCTTTTCTTCCTTCCAAATGGAATTTTGAGCTTTGTTGCACATCACTGAGATAAAATTGAATTGTCTTTATAAATGTGTTTCAACCGATCCAAGGGGACCATAGAAACATTTTGCTCAATCAATAGAAATCTTTAAGAATATTTGTCTTTTAAGATCTGAATTTGAATTAAGGGTATTGCTTGTGATATTGTGTCACCCAGGAGAATGGATAGTTCAACTAAAATTTAAATTCTGTCATTATGTTCTGGCCCTTATGTTGTTCCAAACCCATATGACGTGTATGTTATACCCCAAGTCTTCTGCAATCATACTATAGCTTTGTGTGAAATTTTAGTCCTTATTCACAGAAAACCTTTGCCTTCACCAAAGCTCGATAATGGTCTACAAAAGTTGTGCAACCTTCAAAAATTGTGTTTCAATGCCATTTGATGCCAAATACAACTGTTTTTTGCATGTCTCTATATCTAATGTCTCGTTAGATTAGGGAACTGAAGCTGAGGGGAAGATTATCAGTCAATAACAACTTCAATTTTAGTCTGTGCCTCACACAAATCCATCGTATGTTTTCATAGGATTGTTCATTTAGGTCCAGTCTCTCTTAACTTCCATTATACTCTTCAAAAATGCACCTTTCGTGTCCACATTCATACGAGTTTGGAACAAGTTATTGCCCAGTCAGTTGCCGTTTTTGAGCAAACTATTCCTTTAATTATAGGCATGAGAGTCTCACCTGCTTGGTTGGTAGTAATGGTAACTGCAGCATACTGGCGGAGAGCTGGCGCCTGGGAGGACACTCTGTTTTGTGCCTCGATCTCAAAGGTGTAGTTGGTGTGCGCCAGGAGGTCTGCCATGGTTACTGTGGTGTTAGTGAGGCCAGATGCACGGGGCAAAAATCGCACAGCCCCTCGGCAGGGCTCACACTGCCTGGGACCGGGCCAGCATCGCTTACACACCACGTTAAATGTCACGTCTTTCCTGCCTCCATTGTCAGCCGGCCAGTTCCAGTCCAGAATCACTGAAGTCTCATTAATAACAGAGATCACGTTGCGTGGGGCAGATGGCGGTCCTGATGAAAGGAGACAGATGACACAATATTTAAACATCAGCCCATCAAGCCATAAAAATAACAAACAATGCAATTCAAATCTATTTGAGTAATACTGAAATGGATGCAACACTGACACTGTGAACCAATAATAAGATATATTTATTTTAAAGGCATAGTTTATCATTCACTTTCACTGTATGGAAAAAAGACACTATGAAAGTGAATAGTGTCTCATGCCATCAGCTCTTAACATTCTGCCTTCGATGTTTGTAACATTCTCCTTCAGTGCTACATGGTAGAAAGAAAGCATGGAAAAACATGAAAGAAATGTAATAAAAAAATATCATTTTTAGAAGAACTATTCCTTTAAAGGAATGCTCCGGGTTCAATACAGGTTATGCTTTATCTGCAGCATTTGTGGCTTTATGTTGATTTGTTTTTTTGTTTTTTACATTTGACCTGTAAACTTGTCTAAATGGTCCTTTTGAGATGAGACTACTTTGCACAGACAAAGTTAATAGGCGAGTCTATTGCAATAGTCTTATGTTAACATGTAAAACAGTGTGTATATTAATGTTTATTACAGTACCTGGCACCAAGTATTTCCATTGTGAGTGCTTTACTGTAACCATTATTTTTGCCTTTTATTACAAACTGAGGAATAATGCTGTGGTCATCAAGATTAGCCCACAAATCCTGATGATAGACCATATATACAGTAACTTGTATTGAAACTGCAACATTACTTTCGAAAATGTGGGATTTATCTTCAAAGTCATCAGATATGGATGGATAGGGAATTTAGACAGACATGTCCTTCCATTTATTATAATGTTGGCTTCCATTTGTTATAAAGTATTACTTTGGAGTTTGGAAATGTGTCCTCACTGGATAGTTATATTAACTTTAAAAGATTGTCTTGATAAAAAGAAAAAAAAAATGGGAATGAAGTGCAGCCAGTTGGTACTGATTGGAATTGCAGGCCTGCACAGCAAGCTGTTATTTGAAAAAGTGACAGACTTCTCCGTGCGCACAACACTGAAATCTCAGATTAAAATAAGATGGACACTAGTTCATAGCCAGACCTCAAAAGTTTTTTTACATTGTATATATTTTCTGAATATTTTACAATTTTTATATCAGACCAGTGGCTATAATTACGCAAACTGAAATTGCTCTTAGATCTGCCTTAAAGATGGTGGTGAGAGAAGAAATTGAGGGAGCAATGTTGACCTGTTTTGATTTGACATGAATTCAAACACTGGAGCTTTGAAAAGTTTCCTGTCTTTCAAACCTGAGTATCATTTTGACAGACATTTTGTCAGGAAGAGAGAGAGAGAGAGAGAGAGAGAGAGAGAGAGATTTGGTACTACATGGCAAGAAATAGAACATTACACAAAGGTATCTTGCCCATAAACACACTCCGGAACATTCTTGAGCACTCCCTGTTGCTTTCCCTTGATTCTGACACGATAAATCAGACACTTAGCTTCAAGGTCAAGTTCAGGTTTCCCCACACTTAAAAGAAGAGACCACAATCCTTAGGCCTAGTCCACACTAATAAGTTTTCGTTTGAAAACGCATCTTTTTCTTTCCATTTTGGCCTTCCGTCCGCACTGAGACGGCATTTTTGTCCACGAAAACTGAGCTTTTTGAAAATGCGCTCCAAAGTGTATAAATTTGAAAATGCCGTTTTCGCATTGTAGTGTGGACTCTGAAAACGGATGCTTTGGAAAACGATAACACATTTTTAGTCATGTGATCTATCCAACCAAAACTTGGTGTCCGGCGACGGAACACAAGGACAATTGCAAAGGGGATTTTCTGCATTCGCAGTGACATGATTTAAGCATTTTCATACGTTTCAGGGTGGATGAGCAACTTTTGGAATACGCTTGAAAATGTTAGTGTGGGCGGAGAGCGTTTTGAAACGAAAATGCAGTTTTCAAATGTATCCTGATTAATGTAGACGTAGCCTTAGAGGAATAGTTCATAAAAATGTTGTCATCATGTACCCTCATGTTGTTCCAAGGTTGTATGACTGTCATACGTCCATGATGCACAAAAGGAGATCTTATGAATAAAGTTGTTTAGTGATTTATACTGCCTTGCTCCTAAAATAGACAAATGTATCATAAAAGTCGTGCATACGACTCTCTATTTTCCAAATGATGCAAGCCATTCGATATAATTGTGTGTGTAACAAAGTCAAACAAAATGTAAAAAAAATCTTCAACTCCACCATAGCTCATCTGCAGTCATAGTTTTCTAAATGTATCAATCATATGACATGCGAGAACCAATGTTGTTTGCCATCAATACCGTCAAACTTGTCGCAATTTATCTCAAAGCACCATTTCTGAATTTAATACAAATGACATTTGAAAGCTCTGGGGGAGGTGAAGGTGATCAGATTAAAATAATGGCTTTCATTTTGGCCAATAAAAATGAAAATGATATGAAAAAGAGCAGCTTGGACATTCTGGCCAACTATTTTGAATATAGTTGTGTTTAACCTTTAAATGCATGAGTGTTTCGACAAACATTGTTACATACCTCGGATCTCTAGCGACCTGGCACATACATTTTCAAGACACATATAAAATAATAGAATAGAATATATTTTATATATTTATTTGTATGTTTTATTTTTCAAATATCAAACAGTTAGTGTAACAAATATCAAACAGGATTCATTACTTCCATAAAGAAAGTTTATATGACTGAACTGCTGTCAAACACATATTGAGCTGCATACAGCATAACACATAATATACACACAAGTATTTTCTCAGGTGCTTTTTGAGTCTAAATAGATGCAGAACTTTATTTCAGTAGTACTCAAATAACAATAGTCATATCATACTGTTCATGTGTTACACTTGCTCTAGTTTACTTCCACATTCCTTCACCATCAAATAGCAATATCAAATGTAAATTAAGTAAATCACTGAAACAACAGCAGCACCTTGAATAACAAATAGCATGTATAATATGCATGTGTGTATGCATTTGGGAGACTGACAACTGTTGTCACACAGAAAATCAACATGCTATAGTAATTTTTATGAATATAGGACTCATTTGTCTTATGACAAACAAAGAAATGGATATCTTATGATAGGAAACAAATAATAAATAATCATAAATATAAGGAAGCAAAAAAAAAAAAAAAGTGTCACAACTACATACAGTATCTCTGGTCATATGTGTTCATATGTGGCATACATTCAGTGAATATGTGGTGCACTGAGATTTTCAGGTATAGGATATTCTCTACCACACACAGGTGTCTGGAGAATTCCAGGTTACCACCTAGATGACATCATATTTTTTGTGTGTGTAAAGAAATACACTTTTATATATATATATATATATATATATATACAGTGCATCCGGAAAGTATTCATAGCGCTTCACTTTTCCCATATTTTATGTTACAGCCTTATTCCAAAATGGATTAAATTCATTATTTTCCTCAAAATTCTACACACAATACCCCATAATGACAATGTGAAAAAAGTTTGTTTGAAATCTTTGCCAATTTATTAAAAATAAAAAACGAAAAAAAATCACATGTACATAAGTATTCACAGTCTTTGCTCAATACTTTTTTGAAGCACCTTTGTCACCAATTACAGCCTCAAGTCTTGTAGTGTATGATGCTACAAGCTTGGCAAACCTATTTTTGGGCAGTTTCTCCCATTCTTCTTTGAAGGACCTCTCAAGCTCCATCAGGTTGGATGGGCACAGCCATTTTCAGATCTCTCCAGAGATGTTCAATCGGGTTCAAGTCTGGGCACTTGCTGGGCCCCTCAAGGACATTCACAGAGTTGCCCCGTAGCCACTCCTTTGTTATACTGGCTGTGTGCTTAGGGTCGTTGTCCTGTTGGAAAATGAACCTTCCACCCAGTCTGAGGTCCAGAGTGCTCTGGAGCAGGTTTTCATCAAGGATATCTCTGTACATTACTGCATTCATCTTTCCCTCGATCCTGACTAGTCTCCCAGTTCCTACCACTGAAAAACAGTCCCACAACATGATGCTGCCACCACCATGCTTCACTGTAGGGATTGTATTGGCCAGGTGATGAGCGGTACCTGGTTTCCTCCAGACATGACGCTTGCCATTCAGGCCAAAGAGATCAATCTTTGTTTCATCAGACAAGAGAATTTTGTTTCTTGTGGTCTGAGAGTCCTTCAGGTGCCTTTTGGCAAACTCCAGGCAGGCTGTCATGTGCCTTTTACTGAGGAATGGCTTCCGTCTGGTCACTCTGCCATACAGGCCTGATTGGTGGAGTGCTGCAGAGATGGTTGTTCTTCTGGAAGGTTCTCCTCTCTCCACAGAGAAACTCTGGAACTCTGTCAGAGTGACCATCAGATTCTTGGTCACCTCTCTGACTAAGGCCCTTCTCCCCCTATCGCTCAGTTTGGCCGGGCGGCCAGCTCTAGGAAGAGTCCTGGTGGTTACACATTTCTTCCATTTATGGATGATGGAGGCCACTGTGCTCATTGGGACCTTCAATGCTGCAGACATTTTTCTGTACCCTTACTCAGATCTGTGCCTTGATACAATCCTGTCTTGGAGGTCTACAGACAATTCCTTGGACTTCATGGCTTGTTTGTGCTCTGACATGCACTGTTAACTGTGGGATCTTATATATAAACAAATCATGTTCAATCAACTGAATTTACCACAGGTGGACTCCAATCAAGTTGTAGAAATATCTCAAGGATGATCATTGGAAACGGGATGTACCTCAGCTCAATTTTGAGTGTCATGGCAAAAGCTGTGAATACTAAATGTACATGTGATATTTTTCGTTTTTTATGTTTAATAAATTTGCAAAGATTTCAAACAAACTTCTTTCACATTGTCATTATGGGGTATTGTTTGTAGTTTTTAGAAAGGCTGTAACATAACAAAATGTGGAAAAAGTGAAGCGTGAATACTTTCGGATGCACAACAGTTAGTTCCGGTCCTCAAATCTTATTGGATGAGAGACGTTCCATGAGCACTGATGGTCTGACAGGTTCACACACATGCTCTCTCTCTCTATTTCTCTCTCTTTCTCTCTCTCTATCACACACTCACACACATACACACACACACACACACACACACACACACACACACACACACACACACACACACAGACACACACACACACACACACATGTTGGTCTACCTATCATTATGGGGACTTTCCATAGACATAATGACTTTTATACTGTACAAACTATAGATTCTATCCTCTAAACCTAACACAACCCCTAAACCTAACCCTCACAGAAAACCTTCTGCATTTTTACATTTTCAAAAAAACATTGTTTAGTATGATTTTTAAGCGATTTGAATTATGGGGACACTAGAAATGTCCTCATAAATCACATTTATAGCATAATACCCTTGTAATTACTAATTTGTAACTTACAAAATTGTCCTCGTAAATCACAAAAACACGCACACACACACACACACACACAAACACCCATCAATCCATCCTTGTTTATCCAATAACTTGTTAGAAACAGCACAAGCCGTGATACATTTCTGAAGTGAACTTTTTGAATTATTAACGGAGGATTGGACGCATCATTTGTTTTGAACAGCAACGGCAGATTCTGATCCATAGTGTAATAAAGTAGTTCCATGCACAAATGCGTTTTTATGACCTTACTCGGTTTTTCCAAATTTTTTAAAATGTACTTGTTCATTGAACTGCTGTATATAAGCAATGTCACACCGCAATCGTGCTATATGGAATTTTAAACAACTCAGTTGACAAATACACATTAGTCATGATCACAATACCAAACCATTTTGTTTAAGGCCTACTACTCCTAAATTCAAACTCCTCATTAAGTTTATCTAAATACTTTGCATATATTCTGAATTCATGAAATGTGCTCTATATAAAGTTAACTCAATTCGGTGAGTTGATTTAAATATCACATAATTTAAAGATTACACAACCGGAGTTGTTAACTTGTCTTACATACGGATTATGCAGTAGGCCTAATTGCTGTTTTTAAAAAATATATATTTTTCATCCATATGTATTATACAGTAGAATGTTTGTAAAATGTTGTAAATGTTTAAAAGTATACTTATGAAACAATTACTGTTTGTGTAATGTTGTTAATGCATTTTTTTATGCATACTTATTCAAGGGAATTATTTATATTTATTATAATGACAAGTTATGTCATTTGTTTGGCATATATAATGGTTATGTAGTTGTCTAATTAGATGCAATTAGTAATGAAATCACTGTATTCCTGTCCATATTGGTGTAAAGTGAACATACAGTACATTAAGCACTCACCTTACTATTACACTTTACTGAAATACTGTATGCCATTTTAAAATGCCATATTACAGCATATGAGGGATGTGGGACAGATATGTGGACATTTCCTGACTTTTCTATAAGTTGTGCACAGGAATTTATATGCTAGTGTGAGGGAGTGCTCGTATATGCTTCAGCTGGTGTGCGGAAATGTTCAGATGTGCTTCGGTAGGTGCTCGAAAGTGTTTGGATGTGTTTTGACTGCTGCACGAGACTGTTCGGGTTGACGATCCACGTTCAAAAGTGGTCCGTTCCTGGAGGTGCATTGTAAGAGTAAATCTTTCTTTTCACGCAGTGGTTATAATTTATATATATTTTTATTTATTTATTTATTTTATTGCAATTTTTCCCCCTTGTTTCTTTCTTTTTTTACACTATTACGAACAGAAAATTTGTGGAATACTAAAAAGGTGTGGGCGCAACTCCAAAAAATGGATGTGGTACAGGGGTGGAATGAGGTCCTAGGTAATAACCCCAGGTATGCATTAAAGAAAGAAAATAATACAGCTTCAGAACAACATGAGGTTGAGTAAAAGATGATACATTTTCATTTTCCTATGACCCTTTTAATTTTTCTAAAGTATAGTGGATTTTCTATTTTACATCATATCCTTGATCTTTCCTTTATAAAATAATGCGTAGGCCTACCATAAAAAAGGAGGTTTTCAGTGTCAGTAAAGATAAAAGAATGCGTTAATGTGACTCAGTCTCCAATGGCAGAGGCATAAACCAAGCTCTTTTTTTATAGGATAGAAGGAAAAGTAGTTTAATGTCACAGAGTAACATCTTTGCCAGAGAAAGGCCTCCTTTGATCCTGACATATAATAGAAATCACAGTGAGCCAGGTAATGTTAATAGACTGGCTCGCCTGTTAGTGGGAGGATGTGAGGTGAGCCAGAGTAAGCCATCCATAACACAGACAGCTGAGTCTGACAAGCGGCCCATGGAAGTGTGACTGCAGCCTTCCTTATTACTGCAAATCGAAGAGCCACAACCACAACAAGTCAAACCCTATGGCCATGAAATCCTGTCTGTGACATACAGGAAATGTTTGCAGGTGTACTCAAAGTGCGGCCAGTCAATACAATCCAGACATTTTTGGAGAACTAACTTGCCATATGTCTGTACTACAAGTGAACGACAGGTTGCCACAAGTCAGAGTGCTCCTGTTATAATGAACAAAACCTATATACTCTGCAAAAAACACCGCACTTGTATACACTGACATCAATTGATTTCTTAACAGTGGTAAAATCTCATTTTTTCTACAGACTTGAGTGGCAGCAACAAAAATATTATCACAAACGGTCACATTTTCTGCAATATAGAGTAAATAATAATCTGTAAAAACAAATCTTCTGCCAAGTAATTTAGTTCATTATCCTAACTGTAATGGATTTTGATGCCAAACAATGTCACAACTTGCCGCATTAACAGAGAACATTCAGTCACAGGTGTGGGTTTTATAATAGAGGTCTGTTTCCAGACGCTGTTGGGTTTCGGTCAGTTCAAGCATAACTAATCTTTCAGGTCAGGTTTGGGTTTGTAGTTATTTAAAAAATTAATTATCGTAATTATTTTGATTATGACTATTATTAAACATATTTTTATAGTCTATTTTAATGTAATATAGACTAAATTTATTTAATATATATATAATATTTTTATTTAAACATAACTTGTAATTGAACTTAAATAAAATACTGCCTATGAGGAAATTATAAAGAGAGTGATCATATAAAGAGACTGATCATCATATTCTGTATATTGCAAACATTGTCATCACTGACTGGTGCGATCAGAGCAAATTCAAACTGTGTGTGTTTCATTTAGCAGTAAAGATTTGAGATAGCAATGCCCAAATGTCCAAAAAAATAGCATGAAAGCAAAACAGGACAATTTAACATAAAATGGTATGATTCCTAAACTGTTGTATACATTTGTGTATAAATAATGCTAAATTACATTACATTTGAGTTACTTGTTAAATTCATGCTGACCACATTATGGAAAATAAAATGGGACTTTTTAGGACAGACCAGCACTTATGACTATTATGATGAATGAGATGTGAAACAAAGCAAAAAATGTACTGCTTACTGCAAACTTCCAGTAAAAGCCAATTAGAAATCACCACAATTATCAGGCATTTTTATCTACTGGCCCTTGGTCAGCCCACATTTTCTAAAAGTGGCCCCTGAACTATATATTGTGAGTATCTCTGGCATTGAGTTTGATAAGCGGCACAATTATATAACATGCCTGCTGTTGCCATTTTCCTCACGTCAGCCTCCGAAGAATATCGGCTTTACGAGGTCATAAACAGGAGACAGGCAGGAATGAACAAGCCTATATATACGTACTAAAAACAGGCATAAATATGTATGCCTTTGAAACATTCAACAGTGATTAAATGCCAACCTTTCTGACACAACATATAATGCAACATAAAATGTAAATTTTCCAAAGCAATAATTCATGCAACAACTGAGCGTATAACACAACCATGACCTGACTTATATGGAACTATCTTGCACGCAAAACAGATATGTTGCTATCTCTAAGAAAACATCTCTGAAGAACTCAAAATGACCTTCTGCAATTATTGCAGATAATATTGCGCATCTTCTTCCTTTAATTGTAGTTCCGCTCTCAGGGCTACACTTAAAGCGTATCTGTTCCATTGCTTGCATCCGAGCAGATTCTATCAAGATTAATGCAGAAACTCCAGGGCTATGACAGTATGAAGTGCAGAAATTAAAGTTGTACATGCTGTTCAAGTGTTTTTCTTTCGGACTGTACCCATCAAAGTCTTAAACTAACATTGGCAATAAGTGCTTAAGTGGAAATGAAGACACAATATTGCTTTTGACAGCCAAAATAAAACGCAACTTGCATGAGCATGCCTATGATCTAATGTGCTGACTACTTTGCATGTCACGTAAGATACACCCTATTAAACTTGGCCACAAAATTCAATAAGGCTCTTGGTGGTTTTATGTGATATGAATCAGCACTGATAGCAATGCCATGATTTATGAATAATGTGTTTTGGAATGTTTGGCAGTCGCTGCGTGCATCTGTCTACCATCTGCGTGCTTCTCCAATAAAGAGAATGGGTTACTTTGCTCCGCCGTGCAAACCCGATGAGGCCCATTGGTTGAAACGGTTAAAAATAAGCAAACACAGGCTATTCTCAGCGGGATCCATCAAGGGAGCTGAGGGGGTATCAGAAGCTTTGTCAGTATGAGCCAACACAAATTAATCAATCCTTGAACAAACATCATCTCTCAAAAAATGAAGGCTCTTCTGAGGGCAGCACTATGAATGAAAGTGTTGTGCTTGAAGTAGTCTTAATAACTGTAAAACAACACAAGGATCATTTCAAAGTGCCTTTTTAGTTGTTTACGGACCTACGCTTAAAGGTGGAATGTGTTACAAAATTGCAATAATGATCAATGTTGTCATGCAAGTTATAAATGTGACCTGAAAAGATAAGTCGACATTTTCGACAATGTTGACAAAACAAAAGCGTTGCAAATATTTTCATTGTCGAATTGTCATTTGATCTCAAGGTATGCAACATGAGATCATATTAAACATGAATGATGAAATCAAGTCTTATCAAATCTTATTATTCTCTGCAAAAAATAGTTCTTAATTTGTCTTTTTTGACCTGTTTTTCCAATACAAATGTCTAAAAATCTACACATACGTGTACAGGCCACTGAGGCTGGGTCCTCCTCCGCACGGAAGTAGTTCTTCTCACAGCCACAGTGCACTGAGCCTTCCTGGTGCGTGTAGCTGTACGGGGGACACTTGGTGCACTTGACGTTCCCAGAGGAAGCCTTATAGAAGCCGGGCCGGCAGGCTGTAGAGACAACAAGAGGAGGGAAGACAAATTAGAACACTGGTAGACTCGAGCCAACAGGGCCATTCATTACCCCATTACTATGCTGCCACTTTTAATGGACCAAATCATTTCACATGACCATATGCATCGGCAGACACAATGGAAAGACATTTAATCATCTGCACTAACTTAAACAAACTAATAACTGTACCAACAGCACTGAGATGTGTGTATGCTTGGCCACACGCACATGTGAGCCGAATGCAGAGTGAAAGTACACTCGTTTCAGGAGGAGGCCCATAAAAAAAAGTCTAACAAATGTCTCAAAATGAGCTTGAAAAGTCAGCATTTAAAACTCAAACAAACATTTCTCATCAACGAAATTGTCTGATCGAAGATGTCCACAATAAGTGTATAGCTCTAGACTGGCTGCTCTATAATGGTCTCATTTGTTTCTATTACATTTTGTCCTAAAGAATTGTAAGATAAACATCTGGGACAAAATACTTTAGATACTTAACATTTTCCTCTGGGAGGAGAATATTTGGGAGGCTAAAGACAAACTATGTGATGAAACATTTAAAAATAAGTCTCCTTTAATCACCCTCAGTGAATGTTGCATAAATTATGCAAACACACCTCTTAAAATGGAAAAAAATATCTCTGCTATTAAATTGTGCTCATCAGCTCATCCCCCCTATTCATGAGGATCCCATTACCCATAATTAAGGGTTAAAAATCATGATGAGCAGCTAATTACTGTGATCTGTATGCCGTTGCCCTCTTGTTGCAGGTTCAATACTTGATACAGTTGGTGATCCAAACTTCAGCAAGATCTTTTTGGAATCAGTTGAATTATGTTTGCATCATGAAAACTGAGCTTTTTAAATTATTATTGTTTTTATAATTTTCATTATTTTAGAAGCTGTAAGGTCAGGTTTTGCTTCCCTGAGAATACAGTGGAAGACCCTCTTACCACTTAATAAAGGTCCACTTGGGTTGAAGGCAATTTCTAGAATATCAGTTATATCGGTTATTGTTTCTCCTGAGAGGTTCTCTTATAAATAATGTGAGCAGGAGATGGCATGACAAATCTGGGATGCATTACAATGCAGGTTAAAATGCATTGCATACTTCTCCTCTGAACAAAACAAGCCTGATGAAAAACAATAAGTGGGTGTAAATAACCCATGTTACAGAAAATGTAATCTGACACACTGTTTCCTCTGCAAATCCGAAATGTGATAAATACACACTTGAGATGTCTTTCAGAAGGACCAGCAAGGTTGAGACATAAGACATATATGTATGAGACATAAAAGTGTTCTCCATTTAAATTCATTTAATCTATTTAAGCATGATGGCACCTAAAGCTGTGGAAGTCTCAACCAATCTTTTTCCTACTATTAATATAATTGAGTCATTACTGATGTTTTAAAATCAGTTTGCATACAAGTAATAGTGCACTCAGAAGTTTTTTGTGTATGATGTGCTGGTCACCATGGTAGTCATCCTGGACTTACATTGACACCTAGCGGCATGGATGCTGTTACTGGTGCCAATATAGAAATTCACTACACACAGTCATGATGGAGTTGAAGTGTCCAATAACAAGGCAGTCATTGAGACAAAGCGAGCAGTAATAGCTGGTCATGTGATCCTAACATAGAGGTCTGCAATTCAACCCGAGCCTGTCGGGTTTCAGCCTGGGTTTGGGTCAGTTTGTGTTATGCATGACTTCTGGTTCAGGTTGGGTTTGTGACAAATAAAACAATAACTCCTACCACAGACATGCGCGAATGGATGAGTCACTGGCATGTGGTGAGAGGAGCTGAGAGGGTGTTTCCCATTCATCAAAGCTGATTGACTGCACCGCGGGCAAAAGGAATGGCTGAGAGAGTCAAAGAGTTGAGAAATGCTCAAGTTTATTCAGATGAGGTGCAAAAAACGCCAGCCATCAGCCAATCACCATGACCTGAAAGCAGTGAAATCTATCATAAGCGCTTCAACATTTGATGATAGTGCTGAAGTTTCTGCTGGATTCAGTGCTTTAATCACATGATTATGTTTAATTTAGACTTTAAACAGATTTCAAATGATGATTGCACACATTCATTGAGGCAATACTGTGGCAAAAGTGTAATAAATCAAATGTGATTGCTAGAGGCTCTTTCTCAGATGAACAATCGGAAAAGCAGGTAACTTAAACAAAAGTCTCCATTTGCTTTCCTTTTAATCTCATTGCTGTCTAGGAGAAAAATATGAGATATTAAAAAGATCTCATCTGTGATTTTTCTTTCTTTTACGAGGTTTCTTTTCAGGGTTTTGGTTTTACTTGACCGCCCCACCATCAAACATTGTCAAGATAACAAAAGATAGGATCGACAAAGTAATAAGATCATCTCTCATATCCCGATTAAGAGGCGCTCCTGGGAGAGCGTGTGTGAGTTCTTGTTAAGACAAAGTGTGCATGGAGTGTGTACTGGAAGGCCTGGATGAGAAATCACCTACATGCCTCTTTGTAGCTGTCTCACTCCCTTCTCAAGCCTGTTAGACCGGGAGTGAGCCCCAACGTCTCCTCAAAGCACATGTGTAATCAATAAAAGCCCCTGAGCTCGCACACACAAAAAGCTTCCACCTTAACATGTCCTGTTACACACACAAACTTATACATCACACAGTCTGCGGCCTTGGATGGCAGTCCTCACAACATCTGAGCATTTGTGTAATGTAGAGGAAGAACAGGCCAAGCTTTGGGTAATGTCATTCATAGATTTTCACTGTCATACATATGAGGGTTTGTAGAGATGAGGCTGTGATGTTGTACAGAGCCATTGGCATCACCATCTTCCAATAAAGAAGTGTTAAGAACAAGCACTCACATGATGGAAAGTGGAGCACCTATCTTTCCATCAGCACCTGCTTCACTGACCCAAATGGCTTTTCTTGTGCAATTTCTATCTTTTATTTTTTGGCCTGTTTTATTTACTTATATTCATAAGCAGGGGTGGAAAGAGTACTGAAAAATCATGCTCAAGTAGAAGTACTGTTACTTCCCAAAAAATTTAGTGTGAGTAGAGTAAAAGCAGCTGTCCTAAAAACTACTCAAGTAAGAGTAAAATAGTAGCTAATTTAAAAGTACTCATGAGTAGTGAGTATTGAGTTGCAAAACCTATGCCCCATTATAATGAACACTGTATGCCAACTTTTAAAATATATCACAGAAACACTAAATTAATCTGATTCCAAAAAATAAAAGGGAGACATAACAGAAATTAACAGATTAAAAAAGTTATTTTCAATACACTGATCACCATTTTAAACCGAAACAATTACATTAAAATCAGTTTATGTGTAGGGTCTAAATTTCCCTTAATGACAACAGAGTGTTATTGTTGTGCATAAAACATGTTCAAACAATGCAAGGAATTCAAAAAAATGCTAAATAAGCAGGACCACTTGGCATGTCATGTCCTGCACAATAGAGGAGGTGGAGCAGGCATGGGAAATGTTGTTTGGTATGGGGGCTACATCACGCTTAAAAAGGAATAAATCACCCAAAAATGAAAATTATCTGATCATTTATTCACCCTCATGCCATCCTGAATGTGTATGACTTTATTTCTTCTGCTGAACACAAATTAAGATTTTTAGAAGTATATCTCAGCTCTTTTGGTCCATACAATGAAAGTGAATCGGTGCTAAAATATTGAAGCTCCAGAAATCACATAAATCAGCATAAAAGTAGTCTAATCCATGTGCCTCCAGTGGTTAAATCCATGACTTCAGAAGCAATATGATAGATGTGGTGAGAAACAGATCAATATTTAATTCCTTTTTATTAATTCTCTTCCCTGCTCAGTCAATCTCCACTTTAACCTACTTCTTGTGTTTTTGGTGATTCACATTTTTAATGCATATTGCCATCTACTGGGCTAAATATGAACATTTCCATAAAATTATTTTAAGGTCAGATTATTGACACAATGCCATATAATATGTACTGCATAGTTGAAGTCAGAAGTTTACATACATTTAAATTGAAGTCATTAAAACTATTTTTAATTTTAACCATTCCACAGATTTCATATTACCAAACTGTAGTTTTGTCAAGTCGTTTAGGACATCTACTTTGTGTTTGACACAATTTTTCCAACAACTGTTTACAGACAGATTGTTTCTCTTTTAATTGGCTTTATCACAATTCCACTTGGTCAGAAGTTTACATAAATTAAGTTAACTGTGCCTTGAAGCAGCTTGGAAAATTCCAGAAAATTATGTCAAGCCTATAGGCAATTAGCCAATTAGCTTCTGATAGGATAATTGGAGTCAATTGGAGTCAATTGCAGGTGTACCTGTGGATGTATTTTAAAGCCTACCTTCAAACTCAGTGCCTCCTTGCTTGACATCATGGGGAAATCAAAAGAAATCAGTCAAGACATGGACCTCCACAAGTCTGGTTCATTCTTGGGAGCAATTTCCAAATGCCTGAAGGTAATACGTTCATCTGTACAAACAATAGTATGCAAGTATAAACACCATGGGACCACGCAGCCATCAGGAAGGAGATGCATTCTGTCTCCCAAAGATTAATGTAGTTTGGTACGAAAAATGCAAATCAATCCCAGAACAACGGCAAAGGACCTTTTGAAGATGCTGGAGGAAACAAGCAGACAAGTATCTATATCCACAGTAAAACAAGTCCTATATCTACATAACCTAAAGGCTGCTCAGCAAGGAAGAAGCCACTGCTCCAAAACCGCCATAAAAAAACAGACTACAGTTTGTGCACATGGGGACAAAGATCTTACTCTAGAAATGTCCTCTGGACTGATGAAACATACATTTTACTGTTTGGCCATAATGACCGTTGTTATGTTTGGAGGAAAAAGAGTGAGGCTTGTAAGCCAAAGAACTCCATCCCAATCATGAAGCATGGGTGTGGCATCATCATGTTGTGGGGTGCTTCTATGCAGGAGGGACTGGTGCACTTACCAGGGACAGATGGACAATGACCCCAAGCATACCTCCAAATATGTGGCAAATTGGCTTGAGGACAGCAAAGTAAAGGTATTGGAGTGGCCATCACAAAGCCCTGACCTTAATCCGAGAGAAAATGTATGGGCATAACTGAAAAAGCGTGGCCCAGAAACCTGACTCAGTTACACCAGTTCTGTCTGGAGGATGGGCCAAAATTACAGCAACTTGTGGAAGGCTACCCAAAATGTTTGATCCAAATTAAAACATCTAAAGGCAATGCTACCAAATACTAACAAAGTGTATGTAAACTTCTGACCTACTGGGAATGTGATGAAAGGTATAAAAGCTGAAATAAATAATTTAACATTCTTAAAATAAAGCAGTGATCCTAACTGACCAAAGACATGGAATGTTTTCTACAATTAAATATCAGGAACTGTGAAAACTGAGTTTAAATGTATTTGGCTATGGTGTATGTAAACTTCTGACTTCAACTACAGTTTATTAAGTATACAACTCTACGTAAGTATATATAACACTTTACCACTTTCATTAATGCAAGAGGCATCATATATTATTACATATATTAACTAACAATTAACATATTTTTACAGCATTTATTAATCTTGGTTAATTTTCATATATAAATAAATAATTTAATTGTTTGTTCATGTTAGTACATGCTGTTTTAACTAATATTGACATATACAAACTTTTATTTTTAAAAAGGTATTATATGTAGGAATTAACATTTGCTTGTTCATCTAGACCTGTCACTCATATCCCAAGGATATATAAGTAGCTGCTTCCCTCACACTTGGGATTTTTTCAGCAACCCTCCACCTCCACATATCCACCTTTATATTTAACAATGCCTATACAATTACTATACAAATTGTCTTTCTATTTCTTGCTTCGTTCAGAAAGTCCAGGGGGATCAGTATGCACTCCACAAATATTTGAACCAGTGATCTTGTGAAAACCAAGATTATATATGCTGTGAAAATATTGTCCATTGTTAACGAATACAACCTTATTTTTATGTGCCGTATTTCCCATACGTGCATTCTAAAGTGTTACCTATCTATATTTTCTTAATAAAAATATGTATACAGCTTTTTAACAAAGGTTTTGATTTAATGACTCTACAAATGTCAAGTGGTGTGAACAGTGGCGTAACAACAGTGCAGGGTGTACAGCCACACTGGGACCTGGATGAAAGGGGGGCCCGAGATGGCTGCTCGAAAAGGAACGATGAAAACAAAAATTGCTGCCCTGATGGTGAAAACAACAACATACATAATTATTTATAAAAATGTCACATTCTGGAATGATTCACAAATCAATTTGTCTCAATAACCGAATATCATCATCTATAATATGTAAGCCAATTGTCTTCATCAGAGATCAGAAGCCTTTGCTGTGTATTTTGATATTTTGCACTGCTTGTTTCTTACATTAAGTTTTCTTCTAAAATACTCTTTCAGAAGTTGTTTCTTTTATAAAGCTTCAATTGAATGTTATCGCTACATGCTGAGTTGAGACTAGCTAAGCTAGTGTCATGGGAAAAAGCCCTAAATCCAATTAAAGCGCATGCATGGGTTTCATTTCCACTGTTAATCAAATCACTGCCAACACTGACACCTTCAGAGCTCTCTGCTCAGATGACCTTTGCCCTTGGTCAATGCCTGCCTGGCACTGCTGCACAGCCAGAGATCTGACAGTCCCTCCCTAAGCATATTTCAGTTGCATGACAAATTCAGTTCGCGTTCCAGACTTTTCGAGCCACAGCTTTGTGGAGACGGGCTAAATAAAGTTCCAAAGTTTATACATCTTGTAAACATGCTAATATGCTACATGTGATCGTATGTTTAGAATAAACAAACAGAGGTATACACAAACAAAATTCTTTGCACAAATGCACATTTAAATACACACTCATAAATCACAGATTCTCATATGTGTCCGAATTGTGTTCACATAAGCAATCACTCCTCACTCAGAGGACCATTTGTAACCACAGTAAGGCACTTAGGAGTGCTCAGCTGTAGCACTCAGAGAGGCCTGAAATGTGATCAGTGCTCCTCTGTTTGTCCTGGAGCCTCTACAATGGAGCTCTCGGAGGAGAATGAGGCCAGCTATCCCCAAATCAATACACCCTGCCTTGTAAACAACACCAATGACATCCCACGTCACCAAAACACACCATTTTATGAGCCGTTTTTAAAGGGGTCATGTCATGAGGAATCACATTTTCCTTGATATTTTGACATATAAGAGGTCATTCTACTATAAAAGCATACTCTAAATTCCAGAACTCAAAATGTAATCCCCAATGCAATAAAATCATTTATTGTATCCAAGCTGCCAAAACACCCATTTTCTACTTCCACAACTTCCCTACGTCACTTGAGGTACTCATTAATTCAAGATGGTCTCTGAAGCAACAACATCAATGCCTACTTTAAAATCATCGCACCCATGGCCCCGCCAAACAGAGACAGAGAGAAGGAAAAAGGCCTACTGTCTGTGGCCTAAATACTCCTGAACACAAAAGGGGACCCATCTGGACTATTTCGAATATTTTTTGTATACAAACATGTACTACATAGACGACTGGCATGCTTTTAAAAGATGCAGTGTTAAGTTACAACTCTGAAGAGAAGATGTGTTTCATCAGCTACTGTGGCTCCTGTTGTTTTGTTGCTTAAACTGCTCAACAAACTGTTCATTCACCTATAAGCTATATTTTTAATTGTTGGTGTATGTAAAATGCACTAGATTGATATCTATGACCGTTCTGATTTGTTTCTGTAGATGTGTGCGTCTTGTGAAGCAGTCATAAAACAAAGGAATTGTCACTGAAGGATATGCGGTTGTTAAAAACACTATTGGATCCGATAAATTCATAAGTAAACAGTCCCATTCATTAATATTTCACATTTCATGATTGTTTATGACACTGTCTACACCAGACATGCCGACACAAACTTCCTGAAACATTTCTTTGTGTTGTAGGCAGTAGTAGATCCGGCTCAAAATTGAACGGGACACCTGTTTGTTTATTATTGGTGTGACGTGCCCCAACGGACGCTTCCATGGTAGACAGCATCATTGATTATAGCGTCCGGTGTAGACAGGGTGTGAGCATTAACAGTTGTGCTTGAGATGAATAGTGTAATATATTCAGATGCAATTTTTGGATATGCAGTATGTGTAAACTGTGAAATTACATTTCTAATGTTTTGGTGCTTGTTTATTCTCTTCCAATTGAGTTTAAAAAATGGACTGCACACTGTTAGCCAACAGTAACAGAGAGAGTTTACATTGAAGATTAGAGGAGGAGCTGAGGCAAAATAAGCTTTTCAGAA
The DNA here is from genome assembly GCF_025860055.1 of Xyrauchen texanus. Taxonomy (NCBI): domain Eukaryota; kingdom Metazoa; phylum Chordata; class Actinopteri; order Cypriniformes; family Catostomidae; genus Xyrauchen; species Xyrauchen texanus. The sequence goes on along the minus strand of NC_068293.1, from coordinate 8,803,898 downwards.
AGATGGTTAGAAACAGGGTGGAAAATGATCATATATTGATGACTGTTTTGGTTATAAAACTTTTATAACATTATCAGAGGACCTCAGGTAATATAATGAAACTATATAAAAAAAAAGAGTAGTTCATGATCCTTTAAATGAAAGCCCTAAATAACACAAATGTGCCCATGGACTCCAAAGTCACATCATCATCTGCACACTTGTTGGCAGAGCTGGACTGGGAAGAGAAATTGGCTCAGGATTTTACATGGTAACTGGTGTTTACTGTCCTTTTCTGCATATCGTGGCGCCGTTTTTTGGTCCGTTCTGCATAACTCGGCGGCTCATTTTAGCTTATCACGGCCCATTCAGCACGTTTCGTGGCCAACCCACCGGCCTGCTCAGTTCTCCTGATGGCCAGTCAACCCCTGATCGGCCCCAAAGTGGGTTGGCCCACCGGGAAAATGTCCGGTATGCCAGATTACCAGTCCAGCCCTGCTTGTTGGGCAGCTTTAGCATTACAAAGCACATTTCAGATACATGAAATTCACCAAAAAATAGCCATGAAAGCTGCATGGTTTTAAATCTCTAACTAGCAAACAACGATCAAAATATCAGAATAATATGTCAACATTTCATTAAGAAAAATCAAGAGAAATAAATCAGAAAAATATTTACTTTATTATGCCTATTTTAGTTTTTTCTTATTTATTTTTTTTTAGATTAGATTATTTATGATTTTTTCATTCATTCAATACTATCATTCAATACTATTAATACTTTACAATTTAAATATATTATAATTCTATTATTATTTTTCTCACATTACAATGATGTTGAGAATTTTGTGTTCCCAAAATTTGAAGGTTAAGGGAATGTAGAGGATAAAAATAAAAAAAATAAAAAATCTGGCTAAACAAAAAGACCCTTAAAAGCTCTGTACTGCCTAACATTCCCTCAACATTCTGGCAACCAAAGATTGCTAGCTCTGAAGACTCTACAGTCCAGAAAGCATATGAATGGGTTGGAGAGAGGCAGCCAGGCTCCTAATCATCTCCAGCATTATGAAAGGAAAGGTCAGTGAAGGCTTCACTCTGCTTCGGTGGTGCCAGCGGTAAACAGAGCGAGTAGTCGAGTGTGTTGACTAAAATGATTTCCTAGTTCCAAAAACAAGCTACCTCCCCTTCCATTCCACAAGGTCAGAGGGCCTTTCACCTCCCACCCCTCTCCTCTTCATGTCTCCTCCCACTCTTCCACCCCAGCTCCAGTTAAAATTAGATTTGATCATGCATCCTACGGGACAGCAATTCTTCTCTGTTAGAAATGACAGGCAGAGCCCGACAGCACCTGATCCAGAGCGAGGCCCCCGCTGCAGCACTGGAGATTGATATTAGCACTGTAATGTGTGTCTCTCTTATGAGACTGTTTACAGTTCTAAACATGTGTTTCCCACTCTGCTTTTGCTACATGGCTATAATGCCTCCAGTGTGCCTGCACCTTCCAGATATGCTCATCAGCAGCCTTTCTCATTCAAATCAGCTCCAGATCAAAGCGCTTAATCAGACCGCAGAGAACACATAGAGCCAATTTCCCAAAGTGAAGCTTCAGTGTGAGGAGCCTCTTTAAGTGCCTTTTGAAATGAATGAGCATCCACTCCAGAAACATTACCTTGTAGTTACTAGTGCAAACAAAAAACAAGAGAGCTGATATGAATAGTGTTTTATATAAAACCAGCTTGGCAGCTCCCTTATGAATCTGCTGGCACACTAACAGAGTGAATTTGTAATACGTTTTTGGGGGTTTCGTTTTGATTAGCTCTGGTTGTTATGAATGCAATGCATCAAGGCCAACATAAACATTTTGCTCTGCCATTACACTGCAGAAATTCATTTTCTGAATCAGTATTTTTGTATTGTTTTCATCCTTAAAATAAGAAACAAAATGACTCGCGATGCAATACTTTGTAAGATAATAAATGTGTTTTCATATCTATTTCATTATATTTTCTTACCTCATAAGAAAATTTCAAGCATAAACCTCACTGTGGCAGGGCGGAGGGCGTGGCCGGGTCGTGATCCTACGCACCCGGTCCCGTATTAGGCTAATTAAGCCTCCGTGAGGGTTAAAGGCTGACTGCAGGGGACCGTGCGGGAGAGAGAGAGATCGTTTACGGACATGTCCGTCATGTATGTGTTTATGTGGTCTTTTGAGTTTATCATTAAAACTATTATTTATGTTGAAAAGCCGGTTCTCTCCTCCTCCTTTCCATTGAATACCTTTACACTGGTGCCGAAGCCCGGGAAGGAGGAGGGATACGCCGTAGTAGAGTTCTCGCCACTACCGTACACCCCAACGGAGCAGCCGCAGCCGTCTGCCGGGGGACGAGGAGCCCAGCCTCCTGAACGAGGACGAGCCGACCGCCTGGAGTGGTCAGGGCTCGCTGCCAGGGGCGCAGGAGTCGTCTACCGGCCGCTGAAACGCAGGGAGGGGCTCACTGCCAGGGGCGGGGAGACCACTTCTGTTCCCCGAGAATGTGGCGGGGTGTTCCGTCCGCCAGGGGCTGAAGGACTGCCTTGGATCCGCCCGGAGAGGCACGGCTGTCGTCCGATAGAGGGTGGAGGAGTGGCCGAGGAAGAAGGGGGGGGGTGTACGTCAGGCCGGGGGCTCCCCAGCCTGAGAGAACGAGGGAGGAATGTGGCAGGGCGGAGGGAGGGGCCGTGATCCTACACACCCGGTCCCATATTAGGCAAATTTTGCCTCCGTGAGGGTTAAAGGCTGACTGCAGGGGACCGTGCGGGAGAGAAAGATCGTTTACGGACATGTCCGTCATGTGTGTGTTTATGTGTTCCTTTGTGTTTATCATTAATCTATTATTTATATTGAAAAGCCGGTTCTCACCTCCTCCTTTCCATTGATCCCTTTACACTCACAAAAGTTTGACAATTTTTTTACAAAACAAAGCAAAGAAAAGAAAAAAACTATTTGCCAATGGACCTTGTTCACAGTAATGCCATGTTTGATTTTTAATGGGAATAAAAACAAGGCACTACAGTCTCTTCAGTGGTTGTACTTTTGTTTAAACTATCTCTTGATATTGAAAACAGCATTTTGCAATATCTCTTTATGCCATTGAAAAGACTGTAAAAGACTGTCCCTCACAGCCTTGTTTTTATTACCGTGAACAATCAAATATGGTGCTACCCTCACCAACGTCTATACTGTATATATGGTGAGAAAAATAAGCTTAATACGACATTGAAATTTTTCTTTTCATTAAATGTACAGTATATAGTATAAATGTATCTACTATAAAATGTTTTGATATTTTAACTGGAAAACAAGACAAAAATACTACTTAGGAAAATGTTTGCGTGTGATGCTCAGCAGTTCCTTGGTATTGGGTTCCAAACACCACTGACACACTGTGATATGTTACAAATGAGCACTGTGGAACTAATGAATAGCTTTGCAGTCACTCCGTTAGGAATGTGAAACAGCGACGCCATTTTAATACAATTATCACACAGCAAATGAGCACATTCCATAATGTATTTGCCTTTAAAGATCCTTATAAATTCATTACAGTCCTCTGTGGTCTATTCTTCTTTGTAAATCTGTCAAAGAGAGTCATAATATTGTGCCTAGGCTAAAAGCGTTCTAATTATAATTCAGTAATGACTCAAGATACAGACATATAGTCATCTAACCAGCATATTTCATAATTACAGAAGGATTTCAAAGCATCTAATCTTTGGAGTGGGACATATAGCTGCAATGCAATCTTATTAAAAGCAGTATTTCTCTCCTGTTCACTGACATATTTCTGATGGTTGTCACTATCTTAAACCAGCCTAAGCTAAATTGGTCTCTCAGCCTGACCAAACTGGACTTCAGCTGGTCTAGCTAGGGCCAGCCTGTCTCCCTGCCTAACTATAATACTGATTCATTTGTTAGTGTATTTAGGATTTTGAGGTAGAGTTCGTCGAATTACCTTCTCCGCAAAGGATATATATTATGCTGTATTAGAATTTGGCTAAAATGAGTTATCTATGAAGACAGCATAATTGTGCTGCCTACCTTTAGAGATGGCAATCTTTTGCATTGGAGCACACTGCCTTAAAATGCTGTCTATGTAGACAGCTCATTGAGTTTTGCAAAAGAGGAAGTGTCTCTCTGATTCTCTCTTTGGCTTTCTCTCTCTGTCCTGTGACATCTTTGTTAGGCAACAGTTCCTATTTACACATTGTCACGGCAGCCAGAAGCCCTGCCGCAGGATGGACACACGAGTGCACTCAAACCTGCATACTCATCTGCATTAATGTGGCATGCCATGCAATCCCTTCAGGCTCCCTCGACTTTCCCCTCATTGTGAGGCTGAGAGCACCACACAAATTTAATCTGAATCCAGCCATTAAAGGCTAATTACAATATGTGCCAAGTGGGTAACTTGTGCCCCTTAAAACTCCCAAGTGGGTAAAGCGGTTCATGGCTTCAGGTGATAGGAGGCTGAAAATTCATGTGCTACACTACCAGCCAAAACTGCCCATTTTTTATTATTACTATTTTCCAGATTTCGGAATAATAGTCATCAAAATGTAAATGTAAACTTGGAAGTATTTGCATCATGTAGCTACCAAAAAATACGTTAAACATATCAATATCTTACATTGAGATGCTTGTTAAACAGCACTGAAGGGGGTACAATGTATGCAAGGCACTTGATGGCTACTTTTCCTTCATTATTCAGTGGCCCTAAAATAAGTGCAAAAAATGTGGTAGCAAAAGTCTGCCGATTCGGTCACAGGACATTTTCATTATGCAATGGTTGGGCAGTATACTGAATGTCATAGAGATGCTATAGAGCAGAGTTATTGAACTTCTAGTGATGGAGCAGTGCAGAACAGGCTGTTGTTACCAAAGCTTCTTAAATCTACATCAGCATTCTTGTCAGCAGTTAAGGTCAAGAGTGTGTGCTATATGTGTGGAAAGCTTAGCTCGGTGTAGCTTGGTGTTCACAGCTGGACACATATGTACAGACTATAAACTAACCCAGGGAACAGCTGGGAGGCCCAATGACAACCGTGCATGGCAAAATGCATGGGTATGCTGGGGTTGTTACCCAGACATCCGAGAGATGAGGCTGTCACATTGACAAACAAATCAGAAATGATCATGTGACAGATGACATCGGGGACTTTGAAAGGGCAGACTTAAATGAGTTTGGATGTAACCAACTATGCCACCTTGGGACTCTGACCCAAGAACTCAATGCTAAGAGGAAAACCTCTACTGAACATCTGTCACGCAACAGTTCCATTAAATAAATATAAAAAACACAAGCTAGTTACTATGTAGCTACTAAGCTACTAACACAAAAAAAGGGTTTCTCAAACCACATTTTCCATACCACATACCTCAACTCAACTATGACACAACATGACAAGACAAGACAAGACTCCTAACACGAGCAGCAAACAAGGGGTGCCCAACCATTATCTTATATTGTAAGGTAATCAAGCTCATTACTTGCAGGCCAGGTGACAGCAATGTGCACTCCCCGCACGTTTAGGGACAAACCATTCAAGAAGGAGGGGGGGCGCTGGACTTGAAACAGTGCATGCCGGTTAGAAATGTTGTCCGACTTGAACCGGTGCGTCACCATTACGTATGCTATCAAAGTACCGCGAGAGCAATTTGAGAGTAGCCGGCAAACACAGCCACTGCAGTTTCTCCAGAGGAGCTGCACAAGCTCTGAATAACGACACAGCTCATTCACGATTGGTCAGACTCACACGTGACAACAGTTACATGTGTTACATGGGCTGCGTTCTTCACATTTGCATACTTCACATACTACTTTTATTCTGACACCACGAGTTCAGCGAAAACTCTCACAACTCTGTGTTTTTACAACCGTACATCATGTTTATATCGTGCTATATTATGTTTGTCATAGTAATATTATGTTTATTAATTTTTTATTATTATTAAAAATACTGACTCCTTTATTGGTATTAAAATAATACAGGCTTTTATTGGACTTTCTTCTTATACAAACAACAGGCACTGTATTAAGCAGCACATAAACTTTTCAAATGAACAATATTTCTTGTTATTTATATGTAAAATTCAAACATCTGAATTCCACTTTGTCTGCAATAAAGAAAGCAAACATCGCACAAACTTCAGTGACTGGTGTGGGTTCAGCAGACGTCGAGAAGCGCTGTCCGGCTTGACAGTTCTATTTTCAACTCCTTCCACGACTGCAACCGGCAAATCGAGATGCAGTTCAATTCGAACACACCTATTGTAAAATGCAGATTTGACCATTGTAATCAGTAAACCACATGATTGCAAGTGCGATATTGCTTTTAACAGGTCTACACACGAAGGTATTTAGTAACATAGATTTTAGAAACAACATGGCCAGTTATATTTTCTATTTTTGCTCAGCTCTTGAAAATAGATTAAAAAAGCCAAAGCAGAATCAACCATTGGGAAAATGTCAAAGAAAAATTGCACAAAAAAACTAAATGTTTAACATGACTGAATTTGTTATGATTAGTGTTTCATTCTGCTTTCTAAAGGTTGGTCAGAAATCATGAGATTAAATATTTCATTGTATTGACAGCTTTATATTTTAACCATAAGAAATAACAATAAAACCGCAAATAGTTTTGTGATATATATATATATATATATATATATATATATATATATATATATATACACATACACTGTATGCATGAACATATAAAGCTGTTTTTATATTTTAGGAAAAGTTATCCTTCACAAATGTATCATCTTGTATATATATATATATATATATATATATATATATATATATATATTAGGGCTGTCGATTTAATGCGTTATTTCTGTGTGCAAAATTTTATAAAAAATAACGCGTTAAACAAATTAACGCAATTAATCGCAATGCCGCCTATTTACTCCAGAGGGCAATAAGTGAAACTTCAGATGTGTGGCAACGCACAGTTTATATAGTGAAGAAAAACACCCTTCAGCAGACATAACAACACAAACATGTGTTACGTTCTTGTGTTCAAAACATTAGATGGAGCGCAAATCCAAACTAAGAGATCTCAGGATGTGTTCTAAGTATTAAACTATATTTAACTTGACACAGTGACATAAAACATTTATGTGTATGACGCAACGCACCCGAGACGCTGCTCAAGCACGTCTGACGTAGGATCCTTAAACAAGCCCTCATAATAAACCTCCAACTGATTGACAAATTCACTTGTGAAATGGATTGCTGTGAACTGTGTGTCAATGATTGGCTTATGATCAATAATATGGTAGTAAACAATACATTGTATTCTACAGCTGCTTTTTGTATTGTTTTATCAATGATGAACTCTTCTACTACAAGAATGTAATGCATTTTAATTATCTGAATATTTTTTATTTATATATATATATAAAGATAATTATTTCATCATTATATATTGAATTATTATTATATGAGGGGCTTTCTCACAAATATTTGTATATGCGATTAAATGCGATTAATCACGATTAATCGGACACCATGTAATTAATTTGATTGAAAATTGTAATCGATTGACAGCACTAATATATATATATATATATATATATATATATATATATATATATATATATATATATATACAACTGTCAGATTGTTCACTGGAGGTTGTAAGGTCATATTCTTGATAAAGATGCTTTGGAATAATATTTAATCTGAAAAGTGGTACAGTATATGACATCTGAATTGAATGGAAAATGGTTCTTTCCAGGTTATACACTAACGTTGGTAAAAATAAAATGATAAGATGAAAGATACACTAATCTTAATACAAAGTCAGTTATTCATAGCTATAATATTTTCTAGATAATACTGAATGCAGTATATCGACAAAATAAAAGCGAATTATTTAACATGAAAATATCATGTTTACTTTATTTCTCACATAGTAAAAATTTGTCTATGCATGAAAATATAAAGCTGTTTTTATATTTTAGGAAGAAGTATCCTTCACAAATGTATCATCGTATTTTGGGGCCCTTGGCATCAACAAGTTTGAAAACCCCTGAAATAGAGGATTTAACTGTTGTATAATGAAGTATGCAGTATCACCTGGATGAAGTTTGGTTTATTCCAATTATTAATATTAATAAATGCAATTATTCATTGAAAACTGGTGTCTTTAACATATCCCTATTGCTGCCTTTGTATGAAAAACCCTTACCTGTGGTACAATCACTAAATGCATGCATTAAAATAGAACATGAATACTGAAAGAAATACGTCCACAGATATTAAACTGAGCTAAAAGGATGCAATAATATTTCTGCATTCTTCTCACTAAGACACTGGATGTGACTGGGTCACAATTTTAGGACATAATTTCACTGAAATCCCCTGACACGTCTCAAAAAGCCACCATGATGCCTGTAGCAAATTGAGTGCAGGAGAAGAAGAAAGACAGAAGTGAAAGAGAGAAAGTCGCTTTGAAACAACTAAGCCTATTAGCATAATTTCCAAAGCCTCTCAGAATGTGATTTCTCCTGTCTTAGCCATCCCTCTTCCTTGGTGCTATTATATTGAATGTACTGCTCTGCTACAGAAGCCAGCACAATGGGAGCCTTGCATCGGCCACCACCTAATCCCCTATTGTGGCAGGTTTATTGCCGCCTCTATCTGGGGCCCCTCAGGACCCTCCGTTCCTCTGGAGCGGCCGGACCACACGGAATCGTCTGCCACTGATAAATCTCAATAGCAGACAAAGAGCTTGCAGGTCAGCCAAGGGTTCAGGGATTGTGCTGGCCACTTTTAATATACGCTGACTGTCAGCCGCAGGCATGACTGATAACAGAGGTATTATTTTCACAGAGGAGCAGCGCCCAACACCAGCCATAAAACCTCCTATTCCAATCCAAATGACCTCCCTCGGGCTATTGTGGAGAGGACGCGCTTCCGTGCAGAGCTCAAGTGCAATACCCATGGCCAACAGAGCCACGGAGACAGGTGGGATCCGATCGTGGAAGAATATCTTCATTGTGTCCCCCGTGTGGGCAGACTAGCTGCCAACAGCTACAAGGAGATGTCCCATATGCCCACCTCCAAGACACTGGCAGAACATAAACCTTCATGTGGCTGATATGCTATCTGCTCTGACCAGATAGATCCTTTTCTTTCTGGTGTCTCTTTAGGGCAGGGATGCTCACACTTCTATGGCAAGAGATTTACTTTGGCAGTGTCATTATAGTAGCCTGATCTCATGAATGACATGACTGTGTAAGGACATTTTTGCTAAATTATTTGACATGGTTCATGACAAGGTTAAATGTCCACTGTGTGGTGCTAAAAACTATTTTGTCCCAAAATGTTAATGCTCTATCAAGTTTTAAAATAAACAAAATTGACCTCCCTACCGTAAACCTTAAACCTAAACTTAACCAAGATTATCATAAAAGCAAGTGTGAGATGGAAAATGCAATTGCTGAAGCAACCACGTCATGTTGTGGTGTTTATGACACTTTCGGCTCACGTGTTGTCTCTTCAGGACTCATACCCTCATCAGTTGAGCTACTGCACAATTTGATCACACTTGGGCACGCTTGTAAATGTAGTTGGTTATGTAATGCAAACGTTAAATGTATTCCTTTACAGTCATGCGCTATAGTAAAAGTGTTTTGATGTCTCAAGATAACGTTGTGTGAGGAAGCGATTAAGAACTGATAATCTTTATTTTGCTTCTGATTTGCTGCAAGGGAATAAAAGTCATTGCTGTTGCACCACCTCTAGTGTTTATTTCACCAGGGAACTGCCATGATCCACTCAACAAGCCACCTAGTATGGTGATAAAAAAGCCTTGAAGTATAAAAGGACTGAAGAAATTCCTTATGCTACTACGCTCGACTCTGCCCTCTGTTCCAAAACCTGGTAAGCTGATTCGCTGTTACTACCTACAGTACGTAAAGTAAGCAGCTGTCTTCTAAGGGGCTGTTTACACCAAAATATTTGTTTTGCCTTTTTTTACAGTTTTTCTATGTAAACATGCACTAGACGGACATCTTTGATGATTGTGCCGTGCTTATTGAATCTATATTTTCACTAAGCTTGTTGCAATGCATTCTATGATGCCATAAAATAATGCCTACATAGGCCACTCACTGGGTTTTGGTACAGAGCATGCGAGTGTGTTTCTGTTTGCAACTGAGGAGAGAGCACTCTAAACAAAAATGACCAGCCTGTGTGATAAATAAATGTCCTCCTTTCAAAGAGTGCTGAAATAGGACATCTCCAACACTCGATAGAAACAACACTCGAACTGAGGACAGCACACTTCCTCTATCGCCAGCACTTGGCCAAGAATATATTTGCATTTCATACACAGAAAACATATACACACAGTAGCGGATCCTGGCATAGGTGATATAGGCTGCTGCCTAGGGCGGCAACGACTTCTGGGGTGGCACAGGGTACCTGATCGGCCACCCCCACACAGAGCTCGCAAGATCGCAATGGGGAAAAGGTGCCCCAAACTGTGCCGCCCCGCCCCTGGCTTGCGATGTGAGAAAGGTGCCCCAAATTGAGCCACCCCACCCCCGCAGAGAGCTCACAAAGTGCCCAGAGTTGTTCCTGACAGGCACGGCTATCCTGGGACAATTAGAGTCCTGTGGCGCTGCGGTATCATTACATTTGGGGGGATTCTGACTTAGAAGCATTCATCACCAGGGTGGGGAGGGTTACTTTTGACGTTAGATTACTCAAGGTCAGTAATGTATTCTAAATACTTTGGATTATTTCTTCAGCACTGGTAGATTTTTTCACCTTTTTTGAATATAAAAATTCTGCCAGTACATTAAGACAAAATACACATGTTAAAAATATATTCTCTGAAAAACCCAAATATCTTATTCAGTGTTGTTTCTAAAACAAGATGAATCAAATTGATCTTGTTTTAAGGATTTCTTATATTTTTACAGAAAACAATACAAATATTATCAAGAATATGATTTTTGCCCTAATATCAAAGGACTTACTAGAAAAAAATGAATTATGATCTAATGTGAATTTTCTTGATAAAAAAATATGATCGTGTCTGGTCACTTGTGCATGTAAAATGGCTAGAAATAGCATTTTAACTTAGCGTAAAGCTAACAATTTACACAAGTTTTATTTCTATTTCTTCTGCTCCAAACTTACATCAAACTTACTTCTCTGTCTGCTCGTGTGAATGTAACACATCATAAGAAAGTGTTTCACCGCTGTTCAAATGCACTTTGGATCACATCATTTATATGTATAAATATTTTCCATCTGAAAGGACTAAATATTAAATGAAACAAATTACAATAAAATGTAAAGTAATCTCTTCAGTAATCAAAATATGTTTTGAAAGTAACTGTATTCTAAATACTAATTATTTAACTTGTAACTGTAGTGGAATACAGTTACTGATATTTTGTTTTTTAAATAAGTAATCCTGTTACATGTATTTCGTTACTACGCAACCCTGTTAATCAGTAGAGTAAAACTAACCTGTCTCCCGACGGTCTAATCCCAGCTCACATTCCTTATTAGTGTGTGAACCCAAAGATGCTCTATTGGGTTGAGATCTGGTGACTGTGGGGGCCATTTTATTACAGTGAACTCATTGTCATGTTCAAGAAACCAATTTGAAATGATTCAAGCTTTGTGACATGGTGCATTATCCTGCTGGAAGTAGCCATCAGAGGATGGGTACATGGTGGCCATAAAGGGATCAACATGGTCAGAAACAATGCTCAGGTAGGCCGTGGCATTTAAACGATGCCCAATTGGCACTAAGGGGCCTAAAGTGTGCCAAGAAAACATCCCCCACACCATTACACCACCACCACCAGCCTGCACAGTGGTAACAAGGCATGATGGATCCATGTTCTCATTCTGTTTACGCCAAATTCGGACTCTACCATCTGAATGTCTCAACAGAAATCGAGACTCATCAGACCAGGTAACATTTTTCCAGTCTTCAACTGTCAAATTTTGGTGAGCGCTTGCAAATTGTAGCCTCTTTTTCCTATTTGTAGTGGAGATGAGTGGTACCCGGTGGGGTCTTCTGCTGATGTAGCCCATCTGCCTCAAGGTTGTGTGTGTTGTGGCTTCACAAATGCTTTGCTGCATACCTCGGTTGTAATGAGTGGTTATTTCAGGCAAAGTTGCTCTTCTATCAGCTTGAATCAGTCGGCCCATTCTCCTCTGACCTCTAGCATCAACAAGGCATTTTCGCCCACAGGACTGCCGCATACTGGATGTTTTTCCCTTTTCACACCATTCTTTGTAAACCCTAGAAATGGTTGTGCGTGAAAATCCCAGTAACTGAGCAGATTGTGAAATACTCAGACCGGCCCGTCTGGCACTAACAACCATGCCACGCTCAAAATTGCTTAAATCACCTTTCTTTCCCATTCTGACATTCAGTTTGGAGTTCAGGAGATTGTCTTGACCAGGACCACACCCCTAAATGCATTGAAGCAACTGCCATGTGATTGGTTGATTAGATAATTGCATTAATGAGAAACTGAACAGGTGTTCCTAATAATCCTTTAGGTGAGTGTATATATATTTACTTAATTTCTATATTCATTGTCTTGTTATTTTTATTTAAAGGGATTATTTATCTGCGATGGACTGGCGACCTGTCCAGGGTGTCCCCCGCCTTTCGCCCAATGTTAGCTGGGATAGGCTCCAGCCCCCCGCGACCCTGTTCACAGGATAAGCGGTTGACATGGATGGATGGATGGATGGATGGATGGGATTATTTATTTAAACTCACTCTCATGCCATTCCAGAAACATGGCTTTCTTTATTTGCAGAATACAAATTAATATTTTTGGAAGAATATTTCAGCTCTGTAGGTCCATAAAAGGCAAGTGAATGTGGAACAGAACTTTGAAGCTCCAAAAAGCACATAAAGACAGCATAAAAGTAATCCATAAGACTCCAGTGGTTAAATCTGTCTTTAGAAGTGACATGATAGATGTGGGAGAGAAACAGGTCAATATGTATGTCCCTTTTTACTCTAAATCTCCACTTACACTTTCAGATGTGAAAGTGAAACTAAACAGGCATCAAATGTGACTTTCAGATGTGAAAGTGGAGATTAAAAGGACTTAAATTTTGATCTGTTTCTCATGTTGTTGTTGTTGTTGATATTAAGGGGGGCGCCACGTCGGATCTCGCCTAGGGCACCAAGTAACCCAGAACTGCCACTGTATCAACAGCACCAAATATAGTGTGCAAAAAGAAAAATAATTTTTCATTATTCTTAGCTTAAGATTCTAACCATTAATAAATATAGTTCACCAAAATAATTTTTCATTATTCTTAGCTTAAGATTCTAACCATTAATAAATATAGTTCACCAAACAATGACAATTCCTTCATCATTGAATCTTCCTCAGCTCTTCCTAAACCCCTATGACTTCTTCTGTCGAACACATACAGTAATGTGTATTTTTTGAAGAATATCTGGGTTGGTCTTTTCATTATAAAAATTAATAGGGATGGAAGTTGTATAGCTCCGAGATGACAATAAAAGCACTACAAATGTGAGATTTGATGTCAATAACAACAAATCAAACCTCTTTCTGTGTGTCTCATGATAAAACTTCATTGATGGTTTTTATATGTATACTGTATATCATCATTACTGTTGTTTTTGTTACATTGGGGAGAAACAGAGAGGTAAGAGGTCATGTGACATACATTGTCCACACATAGGGTTTTCTATTCTGTATTGACACTAGGTAAGCAGCAAATGCCACCTGCTGTATGTTTAGTGTTTGGCTAGATTGAGAAGATTAGGCAGGGCATCTTGGACGCTGAAGATATTTGTATTTACGCTTATGGTTTCTAGACAGTTTAGAGCTTTAAACATCGTAGCTAGAGTGTGTTTTGTTTAGTACTGGTACTGTAATGATTTATTTTCATTTCACTTTTCACTAGTTCACTTATCACTTTACAATTTCGTACATAATAAACCATTTGATTATTGCATCGTTTTTTCCCTTGTTTGTTGTCATTTGTTCCAGCACACAAATAATTGTAATATCTATATTTAATGTTACACCATTACACCCCTAGACCAACATGGGGTCGTAACAAGAATAATGACTGAATTAAATTTCGGGGTGTATTAAATAATAAATGCTATTTACACAAGGTTTTTGTGTCAATTTGATTATACAAATCCCACTTTTACACATCATGGTCTTGATTAATTTCCATTTTTACAAACAGTGACATGTAATTTTATTTTCACAATTTATTTACACAGTCATACTAAGTTAGTGTGTGCTCAGTAACATTATCAAGGGAACCCAAGGAATGCTCCATAAGAGCATTTAAACCACTGTGCTAGAATCTGTTGAATTTCAAGAAAGTCACTGCCAAACCACAGCTTTTCATTGCAACCATATGGCGAGTCCCCGCGGTCACCTTCCCTTTTTCATCACACCTGCCGTTTCAGTGCAAACATCAAGGTATTCAAATCAACAGATGAGTGATCACTCATTTGCTCAAGATCATTAACAAGAACCCATTTAATTTCTGACCCGAGGTCAGAAACTTTTAAACGCATGATGAAGCAACACGCAAAATCTTGCGTTTTTCCTTTGCGTTTTGAAATGAGTGCATTTTCATCTTTAATCTCAAGTCTTACTGTTGGCTGCTTTACGTAGCTGACTTACATACTTCAACACTGATACAGAACCTGTATATGGCATCCTAGCACTGCAGATTTGTCACATTATAATGAAGCTGTAAACATGAAGGTCCCTTAGGTGCCATTGGCTGCCTGAATATAAAGTGTCCAGAGAAAAGCTCAGGTTCTTTAGAAATCAGCAGCTCCTGCCAGGATCAGAAAGATGTCTAATGCCCATGCCGTTACAGACAGCTAACAGAGCTAGGATGCTATTTAGACTCCTCCGGCAGATGCCCCGTTCCAACCCAGTCAGAGGGGCCTACAAATCAATCTTCTGTGTCGAGCCACTCTGCAGGGTGTCTGCACATTTGTTAAGGCTTGCCTGCCAGCCAGTCCCCATTTGTCTCTTATAGTGGGCCACTCTGGGGGAGAGGAAGTCTCACCAGGAGCCGCGCCACGCAGGCTGGGTACAGGGAGCAGCACTGCCATAAATCAGAGGGCCCCTACACAGAACCGTGCAAGGCGAGGCTGTCAGAACAGAGGAGACACGCCACACCAGGTGATCCACAGACACCGTGGCAGGACGGCACCAAAATATCAAGGGTCTCATCTTACTTTCCCTCAGACAGCTGCAAGGAACATCCTTCTTGGTCTTCATGAATACCAATACCTGCTCTGACAGACGCTCACACTTTGCCTTTCTCTTTGTTATCAGTTTGTTACAGAAAATGCCCTCCTGTGGCGCAAATCCTGAGCCATGGAAATATTCTGATGACACAGCAGTGCAGCAGAATTTATGAGATGAGAGTAAACCGTTTCTGAAAAGCACAAGTGCTTGCAAACAACCTCAGGCTTTGTTAGAGATTAAATGTGAATGTGAAAGGGTTGCTTGATGCCTCTGTTTGAGAGGGATAGAAAGAAAGAAAACGCTTGGGTTTTGAAATGAGCCAAATGCCAAGGGACCCTCTATGAGACAAGTTGGATCCTCTGGGTCCTCCTTATATATCTTCAGTGCTCTGAGGAAGGGAATACTTGATAAGGGCTGACATTTAAAAAAAATAAATAAAAAATGTATACAAGGAGAGGGGCAATTATCTGAGTGTTTGCACCAGTCAGGGGGGTAATTACCTTAGAAAAAGGTCAGAAGTAGTGTTCCGGGTTCCTCTTCACAAGATTGATTGCTAACCTTGGTTGATCACTGATACGCATGGCTTCCCCTGATTCTGTCTCCTCTGACTCACCAATATCTCCAACAGATCATTATTTCCACAGACTGAGATCTTTACATGGCGATGTTAGATGTTTACTGGGAAAAATTAGTTGGGTGGAGGTGTGTTCTGTATTTTCTGAGCAAATATCTGCACCAAATAGAATTCCAATTTTTGAGAGGCCCAACCAATGGGATGAGATTAAGGTTGGATTATGCCAGACCATTGAAGACAGTCATTAAAAAACAGTGAATATTTGAGCAATTCTGTTTGGTGATGCTATTGCACATAAATTACACACTTAAACTTAAGTTGCCATTGCTTATACATTGTCTAGTGATTTTACCTCATGTATAGGGTGTTTTTAAGCATGATATGAATTGAAGTGCCTTAAAAATGATCTTATCAAATAGTTGATTGCTTTTAGAAATTATGTCTATAAAGCTATAAAGTACATTAGCCTAACTGTAGGGTGTTACAGTTTCTAAGTGTCACCAGTCCTCCTCGACACGCCCCAAGCAGGATTTGAACTGGCGATCCCCTTCTTGGGAGCCGGACACGCTAAGCAAGGAGACTACAAAAGCCATGGCCTCTAACCTCGGTTTCTAGTGTGTCTCTTGAGGCCAGGAGAGTGAGGTTTACACACTGCAGAGTTATCACGTACCAGCTGGCTACCGTTATACTCACCCCCCTAAACCTCACTCCATCCAGGTCATTGCGTCAGTGTCACCGGTCCTACTCGACCTGCCCGGAAGGGGATTCGAACCGGCGATCCCCTCCATGGGAGCCGGATGCGCTAGCGCGAAGTCTATAAAAGCCATGGCTAGTAGCCCCATCACTAGTGCGTCTTTTAAGGACAGCTATTGCATACCAGCTGGCTACCGTTACATAAGCAATGCAGCATAATATATATTATGTTGTCAAAGGTGTGCATGAGTTCAGACCAAATGCTTTCTTGCACTTAAAAAAAATGCAGTGCAACGAGTTGAACAGAATGAAGGAATCTCAAAAGGTGTTTTTAAAAGTTACCATTCTTTTTATCTTGGCTCTGCGTCTAAAAAGTGCTGCGCTTCTGCACAAGATGACAAAAACTGGTCAAAGACTATTATGCAAAGACTGTCAAGTACATTTACATATAAAAACAATTGAAAAAAACTTGCAGATGGACAGATTAAATCCGTATTGTACAGCAGCTTTGAG
The DNA here is from genome assembly GCF_025860055.1 of Xyrauchen texanus. NCBI lineage: Eukaryota > Metazoa > Chordata > Actinopteri > Cypriniformes > Catostomidae > Xyrauchen > Xyrauchen texanus. Next base: position 8,786,830 of record NC_068293.1, on the reverse strand, counting down.
TGCAGCTAATCCAATCAAAATTTCAAAACGGCACTATACTTTTATAATGTGAGTCTTGAAACAAATTCAAAGAATCAGACAAAACAAAACTCCATTCTGTACTTCTTACCCAATCTTATCAGGGTTTTAAACTTAGTATCTGGGAACATAAAGCCATACAAAATCCATTACAAAACCCAGTTTTCACCTCGTTTCTGCTCGACCTTCAATCCATCTCCCTTGCAGTGCTCAGTGAGAATAACTCACACCTTTAGAGTTACATTCCACGCTAAATTGCTGTTAGACTCACTCGTCTCCAAGATTCAATCTCCGAACCTTCCTAGACTGAAACTTTGTCTTTCTGTCTCTTTCACCTTCCTTTTCTCTCTCTCTTTCTCTCTTGCAATCTCTCTATGTCCTCAGGGTTTTCAAAAAATTGCTCATACAGCAGAACCCAACTTCAGACACTGAAGCAATGGTGAAAGTTCGAAGAACTGTGCATAAATTGGGACTGAGCTTGAAATATTAGCTCAAACTTCACTTTTACATTATGATTCCATCTTATGGGTTCACTAAAAGCAGAACAAATGCATTAACACTTCAACACTATTTTTGGATAATGTAAAACTGTTCTTTCATATTTAATTGGCACATAATAACTGCTTTACCAATAAAGCATTGTTCCAGGAATGTTCCAGGTTCCTATAAGTTAAGTTCTCTCAACAGGATTTTCAGAACTTCTGATTCTATGTTCCATTGTACCAATGTTAACTGGCTTTATATGGTCATAACATTGATGTTTAAAAGATTAGATATCACTTTACATAATGTTTATGGACACGTCAATGGCAATCCATTTAAGTTTGAAACCTCCGTTTTCAGTTTCCTAACATCATCGTTTTCCAAAATATGCGGTTATGGAGAGCATTTTTTAGTCTCTATTTTCAGTGAAGGACAAAAGTGGTTCTAGTGTGGATGAAAGCCGTGAACATATCAAAATTAATGTGTTTTCTTTGTGGATATACTTCTGAAAATCTTGTGGCAATACTTTCAAAACAGTGTGTAGTTTATTGCTATTGACTTGTCACTATGTACTTCCATTGTATGAGAATTACTGTCATTGTGATTTTTGGTTAAAAAAAAAAGAGCCACAAATGCTGTTGATAGCTTGTATCAAACCCAGAACACTCCTTTAACTCATCTGACAACCCATCATTTGATGGGACAGTGTGAGGTTTGTGCAGTCAGGAAGTAAGGTGAGATTTTATGGATGGAGCCCTATCAAGGGAGCAGCCATGGTGTCTGGCCTTAAGCATCTCACTATTAGTTATACTGATAGATCTCTTAAGACATCAGAGGGAGATTAGAACACACTTGACTGTGAAAAACAATCCCTTCAGTGAGCCCCTCTACCACAGCCTGATCGATGCACACTCAAATAGGCCTTGTCAGGGCTGGGCCACTTAGATTGGCTGGCACGGAGGAACAGACAAGCTGACAGTGACCGTCCCCATAAGCCTCCCATCGATCTTCTGAAGACCCTGCTGCCTTATACACACAGAGATGCTGTCTGTCCTCCACTGCTGAGAGCCCACTGTGGCAAGTACACAGCGTGTCACCGTGGCATGACACAGACATGACAACACATTCACACTTTCATTCCATTAACATTAGTTAACAACATTAGTTAACATGAACTAACAATGAACAAAACTTTTTAAGCATTTTTTAATCTTAGTTCATATTAATTTCAAAATATACTTTCATACACATGCACTCAGTCATGTAGTGTATGAATTTTCATGTGTAGTATCATCCCAAATGAAACAATTTAAGTTTGTATTTTTTACTACACAGAAGCATTCACCATTTAACAGCTGACGGAAGTAACGTTTCAAATGCATGTGATGTGTTAGAGCTAGCTTTAGCATGACAACAACATACAGTACATATTCACACAGCTTGGGGTGATGGTAAAGCTTTCAAATTACATATTTAATCGCTGTCTTTACAGAAATCCCACTGGTTGCCCACTTAATTATATACAATTGTTTTGTCAGGCCTGCATCACCGCCTGATGATTCTGCCCCTTACACGACATACAACAAGCCGCCAGCATTAAGAGCGTGATGTAACCAACATTTCACGCTCCTTTTAGATGGTTGAAAAAGTGCATCATCCAGGCACTTTTAGTGCACTTCATTTTTGTTGCATTTTCAGTGTTAACATACTACTCACACTACTTGTGACGTAGAATATTGCAGAAGTGTGTGGGTTGGGACACACTTTTTATCACAAATTCCTCATTTAGGGTCCAATTTTACCCTGCCTTTCGCCCAATGTTAGCTGGGATAGGCTCCAGCCCCCCGCGACCCTGTACACAGGATAAGCGGTTGACGATGGATGGATGGATGGATGGATGGGTCCAATTTTAACACCGCTCCTTAAGTGCAGCACTATGCAATATGTGATACGAGCAACGTCCGTGGGCATGGCCATCGTTTTATATGGCTTACTTTTTTTTTTAATTTTCTTTCTAGCATGAGTTCTGTGATACCAACTAATTCATCAAAATGCCTTGCCAATGATAATTAAAAGTAAATATAATTAAAATAGCCTAATGAACAGCAACAAAAAGAATGTGAGACTTTTACCCAGAGGAACAACGCTTAGCCATATGAAGAAGAAGCTGTCAGTCACATTATTAAACCAATCAGGTCAGAGTAACCTGGTCAAGGACAACCTCATTAGATTGGTTACTAGAAGTAGGAAGACTCGCCTTCCTCTTTGCACTTGCAAAACTCGTTTCAGTGAGAAATTAATGCCGACAATGTAAGCGCAACAAATGAAGACGGAACGGTGCAAACCGGATTATTGCAGTCAAATATTTATGCCACAAACACAAGTCATTTACATGTTTGTAGTAGTTTATTTTACACATACAGACTGATTCTATGAGGTGAATCTGTTTTGCTGTTCTTTAAATCATTCTTTGCTTGCATACCACTGATGGTTTTTGGTATGAAAGTTTAGGCAAAAAAACTGTGCCAAAAGTGTAAGCGTGGGGTAAAAAAGGAATTCATTAGAATGCATACCACATTTACTTTGTGTTCATATGAAATTTCATATTCACAACACATGAATTACACTTAAGAAAGCATTAAAGTATTGCTAATATTTTTTCTTGCAATTTGATTTACGCTTTTACAAATCTCACATTGCACTTGTAAATCATTTAGGCACTATTCTACCTTCATAACTGGGTGACAGTGTGTAGTTAAAAATACAAATTTACAAAAGGTATATTTTGTATATAATAAAGTGTATATAACAAATGTGTATAACACAAATTGTATTTTAACATTAAAATATGTGACAAAAATAGCATTGCTTTGTTTAGTATGTAGTCTTTAATTTTACACTATTACAATCCTACATTGAAATTGAGCTTTCATAAGTATTTTTCTAAGCTCTAAAACTCCAGACTAAAATATTCCATTAGCATAAGTACTCTCTTGAAGAAGCATTAAGTTTCCACAAACGAGAAACAATTGCCCTAACGGGGACACAATTGCCTTTTAATTGCTCTCTACTAGTGAATCATTAAAATAAACCACATTTGTGGGATAAAACTTCCACAGTTAAGAGATCATTGTGAGGGACTACTGTGAAAATTAACACTAAAGCATGTTCCAAAGAAGTCCTTAAAGCAAAACAATCACTTGTATTAGTTTAAATTATATTATGTTATTGCATCTAAGTGTTTTAATGTCCTGGAAGACACAGTTCAACTATCAAAAAGTTGTAGCTAGGGCCAAGGAATCAACGTGTCAACCGGTTGAGATTTTGCTATATTTTTACACCATGGTAGATACATTTGCGTGAATATTAGTGGGTGGGACTGCTTTACAGTGGTGTCTCAGGGTCATTATTAAGTGTGGGGCACAAACCATCACTTAAACAAAAGTTCGAACGATCTTTGAAACATTGACAAATAATTCAAAATTCTGTTTTAAATAAACATTTCTCTTAACTGTTTTCCACCCTGTTCAGCGGAAAACAATTATTTTTACAACTGGCTACTGGCAAACTCTCCTGGATATAAATGGGTGTCATACATGTTTATATGCTCTGAAACACTTACCGCTCTGGAGGCAGTGTTATCAAATTCGTCAATGTATACCGATTTCAGCTTAAGAAAAATTGGCACACACTCTGCGAATTTTATGGGAGATCAGGCTGGTTTCACACTAGACCTCATTGGTTTCATCGGACTCAAACAAGGTCAAAATATCATATCACAAAAAACTATTATAAGCCATTATAATGGATGCTACATCCCTCAATGCCCTAGTACGTTTAAATGAAAACAACTATAGTTTCAGAAATTTTACAGAGAGTGATGAATAAAGACTTTTTTCTAGCGCAACCTTTGAACATGATGCCACACAAACATTGCTAATGATTTAGTATCAGCACACAACACCACGTCAAAAAGTAAACCAAAGATAGGCAAATCGTCAAAGGGTGTGCATATTATCTCACTAACTCGAATGAATAGCATAAAAAAATAATCATAACGACGACAGACTTCCAATATTTATCAGTCAATGTAATCTAATAGAAACCATTGCACCAACAACGCAACACCTCAATGCAATGGTATAAAATTAATTGAATTGATGAATGGTGCACAACTAATCCAACCAGCAGCACATTATAATCAAATTAGCTTTTAAAACTTACCAGTGAAGTTAACTAAGCAGGTATACTCTGCAACCGGTCATGTCCGATGCTCATGTCAACAGCTTGACATAAATATGATCGAAGCTTTTGGTTGGCTCAGGGGCAAAGGCCAACTAGCCCCTCAGGCCATTGCTGAACGCTCGTTGCACATTTGTATGACATTCTCCAGATTTCCGTTGATTAATATTGAGGATGAAGGGCTAGTCCCACACATAGCAAATGAGAAAGTTTATATGGTTTTTACGCAACATACCTTAATGATAATAGAATTTCTTAAAAGAATATATACTTTTTTCTTGTATAATGCACATAAAACACATTTAAGTTGCAGAAAATATATTATTTCTTAAAATAAATGTATGATGATGCCATGCGATTTTCACAACAGCGCCACCTATATTTACAATTAAAATTATGCATTTGGCAGACGCTTTTATCCAAAGCGACTTACAGTGCACTTATTACAGGGACAATCCCCCCGGAGCAACCTGGAGTTAAGTGCCTTGCTCAAGGACACAATGGCGGTGGCTGTGGGGATTGAACCAGCAACCTATCTGCTTTAGCCCACTACGCCACCACCACACCTACAGCCTCCCACAGCCTCTGGTGGGGCTTAGCCCCACTTGCCCCTAATGTAGAGACGTAGCTGCTGCTTTACATTATTTATACATTTACACACGGCAAAGAAACATTGAGTTAGAAAACGCAAAGTACGAAAATGCAGAGTGCAGTCAGTTCCGAACAAGTCTAGATGTTGTTGCACCACCTTGTGGACATTTCACATCAACAACACTTCCGCTTCTACCACAGTAAGCACAAACTGATTTCAGAAGAACTTTTGACCTCCTGTGTCCGAATTCACAATACGATCAGTCTGCTAGAGTTGAACATAACTAGAATATAATACTGTAGCTATCAAAAAGATTGTAGTATTTTCAGCTCCATTTAACACATTTTACCATATTAAAACCCATTCTTGAAGTATTCCCACATAACAGAGCAGAGAATGTTAAAGTCTGCAGATTTCGCATGGGCCTGCATATTAATCATTCAAGAGGTGTTACTGTGTGGAGAGGATTTATTGGTTCAGGGATGAACCCAAAACATTTCTGCTCTTTCACAAATCTGACACGGGTGGTGGAGGTGACGTGCTGCACATGAGGGGGTCTTTTAGGGGGCTAAGGCCCAAAACAATGTGATTACAGTGGGGCTTCCAAAGGATGAATGTGCTTAGGAAATCAGAGGGTTGGAGGAATGTGCCCGTACTGGGCGCACACATGGTATATTCCTCTGTTCCACCTCTCCTCGTTCATAGCAACGGCTTAGACCATGAGCTCTGCAAAGCCAATGACCACCCCCATTGGTGCAGGATTGCAAAACCGTGTCAGAGAGGCACTGGGCCCCATAACTCTGCATGGACAGCCTTTATGCCTTGCAAACATTTGGCCTCCACACGCTACCTTCTACAGGAGAACAATGCACGTTCATTCTGCCGTTTCTCTGCCAACCAATGCTTACATTTAATGTGAATAATAGACATGCATGTAAATGGGTTTTAAAGCATCATAAATAGAGCCCGGAGCTGATTCACTGACCCAATGCTTCAACTGGCGTGAAAGTGGGCAATGGTGACAAATGGCATCTATTTACAGGCAAAGATATTGGCTTTGGATGAACTTCTCTCTGCTCCATTAATGTATTTTGAGACCTCCTCTTGCAGCGGTTTATCCTAAATCCAGCAGCAATCATAATTAGCCCAATTAAAGTGATGAGTAATGGCCATGCCCATTCTTCATACACCTGGAGACAATTTTCTGATGCCCAGTACACTATGGCACATTAATTATGATTGATCCACAGCATGCAATTTCCATTTGCACATTGTTCAATAAATCTCAGCTGTAATTTACACTGAGCAAACAATTATGCAAGATTAGTATTCCTTTAGTGATGGTAGCATAGAGCTGGAGTGTGTCAGAAGCATACTTATATTGCCAGACTGGGAACATGTGAAAAAGGGATCATATGCACTGTAGCTAAAACAAAGTAAAGTTTGCATTAAGATGAATACATCTGAGGCTGCATGTTTAATGCATGATACTGTGATTAACACCTAACATTTCACAATCATATGCAGCGTGATCAGATATCACTACTAGACAGGCATTTGCATAATAACGACATGCAAATGCCACTTAAAAAGCAGTCACATCTATTTAAATGTAAATCAATGTATTCACTGGTCTGTTCACATAAAACATGGCAGGCTGTTAACTCTGACTTAAACACCCAGATGAAAGAAAAATCACGGATAAGATTTCATTAATATTGCAATTGATTTATGAAGATAATAATTCAGAAGATATCTCAGTGCTCAGATTTGTCAAGATGCTAAAGCCTGCAATCAAATTTCAGAGATTTCAATATGAAGACAACCATTTCTCAAGAAATTCTCCCAAAACCAAAATAATCTGATCTATGCTATCAGTTAATTTGATATACTCGCTATAATCTCACTTTGTCAAAAATTGTCCCAGTTATGTCTATTTCATTCATGAATATGTTGATTTCCTTAAAATGCGTACCAACACTGCTGTGTGTACTTGAGCATCCCAACCATCCTGACACTGGAACAATGAGTCACCCAATGGCATGAGTTTGGGTTGGGACTTCTGTTTGCTCGATCAATGGAAGATGAGAAGTGTTTGAAAAATCTGTATAAAGCAAATAATCGTTTTTGCAGTTAGCCTATATTTGGTGCAGAGATTTAACACTTCAGTATAAACAACTTACAGACTTTAAACGGTGACACAGAAAAACACCTTAGTGTCTGAAAAATATTTAATAGTGCTTTGTTCCAGACATACACCAACTAATAATCTGTTTTCCATTCTTATTAGACCCATTGTGCTCCACTCTTGTGGTTTCCAGATGCCCATCTGACAGAACTTCTACTAAAAGGAACTCTGTCAAGTCTCAGTGCATGCAGAGTGTCAAAAACAGCTATATAATGTGCAATTAAACATGACTATTACTTGTTTCATAGACATGACTCTCCAAAACACAGGCCGGTTTCAGCTGTGTAAACGCTCCGAGTCTTTTTACAGGGGAATGAAGAGGTTCTGATGTCATGGTTTTACTGCTCTGCTCTGGGAGTGAGACTTTTCTTTGGCATCATAATCCCTGAGCAGAACAATAAATGAGCACAGTCTTTAAGCTTTAATTGTGTGTAACAACGACTCAGTGAGTGGCCTTTGGCAATGAGAATGACATCCCACTGGAAAGCTCAAAGAAAGAAGTACAGATGCAGACTGATAATAAAGTGCAAGTTTGCTCTCATAAATTTGACAGATTCCAGTGAAGATTTGAGATACACCCTGTCATTCAAAAATTAAAAGACCACAGGATTACTCTTGGCCAGTTTAAGGATCAATTGTCTTTATTGGCTTTATCTATAGGGTTTACATCTGCAAACCGTTGTCTTGCTTCTTCTGTTACCAAGAATAGTTTAATTCTCTGATGGGCCGCAGTCTGTTCATTGACTGTCTGTCTGATGCATATAGCTTACCAGGGGCGATTCTAGGATTTCAAATAGTTTTTTTTTTTTTTTTACTATGTTCACATCATTTAAGACAAATATAAACTAATATACATTCAGAATATTGTCATTTTTCAATATAACAAACACACTTATAAAGTTATTAAAAAAAAAATGCTGAAACCCTTTAAAGAACCATTGAAAGATTTTTTCCATTTATTTTCCATTTATTATTTTTAAAATGTTTATTACAGAAAATCAATAATTTAGCAACTTCTATAAATTAAAGTTATATCAAACACCACAAAAAACTATTATTACGATAAATTTGGTTCTTGGTTGTATGAAAATGTAAATAAATATGGGTTGTTTTTATTAGAGTGAATTAACTTTAGATTATGTTTCTCTTCTGTCATTAACTCATGACTCGAGGCTTTTGAAATTGTTCAAAAGAGAAAATCATTCCTAAAAGCCATTTCAATAGAATAACCCTGGTAATATATATATATATATATATACTGTATATATACACACACAGTAGACTATATACAGTATACTGTATGCATTTTTGTAAATCACACTTTTACACCAATAGGTGGAAACAAATGAATGTCTTTTATATGTTTTGGGGTCATTAAACAATTGATAAAGCACAGAAACTGCCACGACTGAAAGAAGTCTAATTATACTGTATTAAAATCAGTGTGTCTCCTAAGAGACTTAATCAGTGTTTAAATATCATAAGCGTTTTCCCCGCAAATGACAACAAAGCATATCGTTTTGTGAACTGCTGTGCATGTCCATCAAGGTATACAAAAAGACAGCATAGCCTGTAAGTAATTACAGGTTTTAATTACATCCTGATGTCAATGAAATATCATTAGTCACCTTTACTCTTAATTAATCCAGCCCATTTCTCTCCTTGTTAAACGAGATTACCGAACTGAACCAGTGACATGCCTCCTCCTCTCCTTCAATCGGTCAAAAGACACTGATCCTTGCTCGTTCGTGAATTTAATGAGCCCACAATCCAATGCTATTGACTCATGCTTTAGTCAGTCTTAACAGGCAAGAAAAGCCACCAGAGCACTTCACGCTTCAAACTAGTTCTGCATTGCGGCTGCAGTTGTTTAAAACACTTACGTGCTGATTGCAAAGTCACTTGGGCTGCGATTAATTTTTAGGGGGGCTGAAGACCCCTAAATAGGTTTTAGTTACACCTATGTTGCACACATAACTGGAAAGTACTTTCCCGAGCTTAAAATATCTAATCTGAGTTGTTGACTTTGTGGAACTTTGGGAGAAAGGCACATTTTATCAGTCTGCCAAGAAACAAAGTGTGAAGGGTACTGGTTTGATATAACGTGCAGTTTTGAGGATGCAATAATCACATGATTCGCCAAGGTTTTCCTGGTAAATTGCGTCAAATCTTATTCAGATATTCAGAGGTATGCTTACGAGCAAGTGAACTAGACTTTCCCAAATTAGGTGTGTGAAATAGTCAGAACTACTTTTTAGATTGACAGAAATTCTAAGCAGAGTCTATACACATTTTAGCTATTTTTCTGGTGTTTTCTATACAATCGTTCATGTAGACTGTTTCTTTTTTATGCTGGTTTATTATTGTGGAACAACTAATTTCAGAAAAACCCACCCCTAAACTGCACATACAAACAAAAACAATCTGAGACTGGTTGCTATCAATGCCAGTCTGATGGTCTCTTTCTGTTTAAGTGGGCAGTTCTTTGCTGGAAAAAAGCCAAACTTTACACTGTTTAGTCAAAGTTTCTCAGTTTAGGCCACACATACTGCAAACCATCCTCATGCTTCTTCCGTTACCAGTGCTCAATCAACACATCCCAGGAATCCAAGAGGTAGATCATTATCCCTTTAAACCCAATTACTGAACTTTCTATGGATTTGGTTTCATTCCTTTGACATATACCCCAGTGCTGGAAAAATATTAGGACATTAAAAGAAAAAGGAGATGAAAATGTCCACTGGACAATTTTCCATGATGGGTATAGTAATCTTAGCAGACTGCTCTTGTGGCATTTCGAGTCCCTCTCCTCGTGGTCACTAGCACTGGCCGTATGTGTTTAAAGAAATGTCTCCCAGCCAGTGACTTCCTGAAAGGTCACTTCACATCTCAAAGGCATCCCACAACCTTTAAAGGTCTTCTTTTTTGTCCCCTCTTTAAGTGGCAGACACATGAAAGCGCTGTCCGCACTGTTTGGAGCTTCTCGCAACAGATAGATTACAAGTTCAGATGTACGAGATGAATTAAAGTGCAAAATGATGCCTCGGGGCTGTGCTTTACAGCTTTCCCTCCTGATAACATCTCCACAGAACATCCTAAATGAAAAAATAAAAAAGTAAAGTCTCGGTTCAGATTCAGGGCTCCAGGCTTTCATCATTCTAAGCCTGAACACACAGCGTTTTTCCGGGTGGCTATTGTAGCCTCCACGCACTGCTGCTCTGGAATATCCACTGTTATGCTTGGCATTCAAGGTGGAGAGCACACTCAAAGGTTGGAGAGCAGTACAAGTTCACTGGAGCTTGAAATGCTTTAATAAGCTGAGGGTGCAGAAATTGTGGTCTCACCGGAATGATGCATGGAGTGATCCACACTACAATGTAAAAGGAAGTGTGTTTGTCTCTCTGATCTGCCTCTGTACTTCTCCAGCTGGTGGGACGAAACAAAATCAACCTCTGTGAACTTTGGACCATACTTCGACCGTAGCTTACTTCGTACCCCCTATAAAGCTGTGTTTGTCATAGACAAATATAAAAGGGCATATTTGACAACTTCACATCACTAGACTAAGCCTTGTGTTCTTGTACTTTAGAGGTAAATGTACATGCCATGCATTCAACTGGCATCATTGTGAGTGTTGACCTGCAAACCAGTGAGCTGATAACTAAAACAACAACATAAGAAACCAGATTTAACAGATAAAATATGATCAGATTATTCTCTGCTTTTGACATCAAAACATAAACAGGCATGCGCACAAATCTTGCGTACACTGAATAAGCCGGTAAAAACACTGGTAAAGGTGTTTACGTGCAACTCAAAATCAAGGTAATGGACAAAAATCAATATGGCCCGTTCATTTTTTGCTTAAACTGTTTATTACTTCACCCTGATATAGGGAACCCGTTTAATGCATTTACATGACCACACATGTTGATGGCTTATTAGCATAATCAGTGTAAGATTGTGCATGTAAACACGCTCACTTATGACTATTTAAGCTTATACGCCTGTGTGAACATCATCTGTGTACATTTCAGTGATCTTTTATACAAATTTAAACAAAACTTCGTAGCAACCACTCAAAACACCCATGCAACCACATAGTGATGTGCTGAAAGCACAACTTAGCAACCACTGTGTAATGCTCAGAAAACGTCCCTAGTACCGTAACAGCAACTTTTGCCTGCCTCACTCATTGTCTGTATAAGCATCTTTTTTTTTTCACCCTGAGACTTTGAAAGTACAGCTTCAAAGGCTCTGGCTGCAGTGCGCACAAAACAAAAGTAGCAGACAGCAAAAAAAGACGTTTAGCATCTGACCGTTAGCATTAGCTGTGGACTGAACAAGCAGTAAATCTAATATGGTTTGTGCCATAGGACTACTGGATGGATGTCAAGTCAAGATATTTATATTCATAATCAAAGCTGTGAAGTTTTATATTTTATATCCCCCCACCTCCCACAACACAATTTTCATATAGTTCCTTCCTATATACCCCTGCCAGGAGCCCTGGTAGAAGGGAGCTTAAAAAAAGAAATGAAGGCATGGAGACCCATGGAACACTGCCACACAATATGCTGCGTGTGCTCATTTACAAAAGAAACAAACAAACTTGTGCTGAACAATGCAGCTGCAGTATTGCAACAATGTATGTAAAGTGATTACCCTGCAAAATAATTGCCTGAAATAATTCACTGCAGTAGCAATCGGATCAATCAGGATGTAAAGATTGTCATAGTACTGTAAATTTCAACGTTGTAAATGGAAGTACACTTCAAGGGCTAATGAGAGACAAAGGCTAAATTGTTACACGGATTACATCAGCCCTGTTCTCTCTAGTTATCTGACTGCACTGACAATGGCGTTGAGACGCCACACAAATGAATTCCCAGCAGACATGCTGCTGTCTTATCGCCTAGCATCGTGATTAAGATGAAGCACTTGAGACAAACACAGCAAACATACAGGCAACTTCAAAGAGCATGGTCAAGGACTCAAGCGCACTCATCACATGCTCTGCCATGGGAGCTCAGGCATCAAGAACGTCCGAGTGGACACAAGGTCAAACTTAGAAACAGCATGAGCTCATATTGTTCTAAAATAGGCTCTGTGTCTAAAAGAACTGTCAGAGGATGTGACAATGTTAATATGCAAAGAATAGCCCACATGGATTTGCCCACACTGTACTGCCACATTCCTTACAATCTGAGTGGATGAGACCACTGACATTGTAAGAAAGTCATTGCATTATTTACAAAGTGTCAAGGTTAGGCTGGTTAGCATTAACCTGTTAGCCCCTGCTGGTAGACGCTGTAACTACACCATTTTGCTGCCTAAAAAGCTTTGGTTTTGGAAAACTTTTTTTTTATGGAAAACAAGACAAAAAGACATTCCTCTCAATCTGATCGGACATAGTATCGTACGTGCCAGAGACACTGCTAGAAAGTCACTACTGCTCCGATGCATTATATAGCTGAACTGCAGTGACTTGTTTATGGTTTCTGAAACATGTGAGAGCAATATCAGAAAACCAGCCTTAGTGAGGAGTTAATTAATAGCAGTGCTGTTAAAATTAAAACATGATTTCAGAAAAACAGATATGCAGCACTGGAAGAGGGTTCCATTGTGCTTGTACTTGTGAATGCAAAGCTTCCCCCTGTGCTGAGCAGCAGAGGGGGGCGGCTCAACCTGAAGCAGGCCTTGAACACTGGCTGTCAGAAATGCCTTGTCCTGCTGTCAGGCCAGCACCGCGCTCATCGATCACAGTCACACCCCCTTCTAGCCCTTGTCCCATCCACCATTGGGGGTCCATGCCGCATAAACAGCCCTCTCCACTGCTCGCATCTCCCGCCTGGGGCCTGCATTCCTGGGCCTGTGGATACCATCTTTGAAGTGAAGAGTACCAGGGCTGCTTTAGAAAGAGTCCACTCCTTCTAACTACAGCACTTTGGAAGGTGAGGCCATAAAGGAACAGTTGGAAAAGCAAACAAGCTTTGACGCTCTGAAAAGACTCTTGCACATGGAGCCCTGAAACAGTACTGGGACTGAAGCGCATGTCTTGGGCATTGTGATGTGTGGCTTTCTTCAGTTTAATTAATTCCTGGGTCAGGACTTCGGAATGGTGTCTTCAATAAAAATGCAGTGTCTGTGATCCCAAGCAGGTTATTTAGACTGCTGCTTTCCCACAAGAATCCCGAGTAGCTGATATTTGCGTGGAAAAAATCTTATTGCTACAGGGGTTTCTCAGATTTAATTAGTTTTTGTTGTATACAAAGGAATGATGGGATTTGCAGAAGTCAAATATCTCCTTGGGTGTTTGCTCGGAAGCATCATGGAAATGCAGATGGAAGCAGACACAAAACAAATAACTCACAGCTGAATTGATTTGTTTGCAGGATTATATTGAACTTTTCGCAATGTAACAACATTCTTTCACTTCACTGTAACAACATTCTTTCATAAACAGCATTTTTGACAATGTTTTATATAGCACAGCTGTGAAGAAACATTTTGAGTGCACAAAGACCCAAACCACTTATTTCTTTCCTCAAATCATCCGACCGTCTGGATTGGACTCCTCCATGGATCCTGTTTATGTCATAACTGATTTAAATGGTCTATTTGATGGCTTGTTGAAAGGAAATATACTGTAAGTAATTATAACTAAAATGATAATGTGTTATGACATCATTTGAATAATAAATACAAATTCATGTTATGTAAATGCATTGTATTACTTGTATTATTATTGTATTACATAAACAGAAACATTTGACTGTTTATAATGAGGTTGGGAGACCTGATTAAAGGTGCAGTATGTCAGATTCAGAAACCCTTGTTATTAATGACACCTGTGGCCGTTAAGTGAACTGCAGCCAGATGCCTGTTGCTCGCGATCATGCGCACACACTCCATAGGGACACGAGCATCGACCAAAACTGACTGAATGTGATTTACCAGCATTCTGCTGACAGATGAGGCAGCATAATTCAAATTACAAAGTTATGATTGTTTTACTAGAAACTTTGAGACTGTATATTATATTTGACTCTCCAGTGCTGCAACAGGGCTAAAACAAAGTGTGGATATAGGTCTGATTATGCAAGACTGTTGTTTGATCTCTTTTCTTTGTATGATACATTGACTGCATTTATACGATATGTCGGCGTTAGCTAGCTAGCCATCTTTATCAATAGCTGTTAGCAAAATTTGGTGGATGATGACAGTAGCTGTTTATAAAATAGACTGTACATTATAAATATGTTGACACAATTCAGTACTGATGTGATTCCATCACAACTGTCATTTTGATATATTGATGCGCTATAGTTTTATAATAATATAATGTATATATTTTCTGTATAACCAAGTTACGTTATACTAATGAATGGAGCTTTTTGCATTATCTTAAACATTGTCTAGTTTTCATTTCATGTATAGTTTACCTTGCTGAATAATTACAGATTAGCATTGACATTAACCTGACTTTAGTATAAAGAGAAGATCATTTAAATTATTTGAAAGTTACAAAGCAAGGTAGCTTGCTAATCGTTAGCATTAGCAGGCAAGATCAAGTTAGCTAAAATGACACAGATCAATCCTTATGGCACTATATTTCACATGCTTTGCATTTATAAGCTTACCTGTCCAATAAGAAAAACGCCAATTCAGGGTCGGTTTTGATCCCCAAAACCAAACGAAGGTCCATCCAGGAATCAAATGCCCTGTCGATGTTCACTCTAGTTTTCTCTCGACCATGATCATGTTCCCACTTAGCCAGACAGGATTCAGTAGATAATTGTTTATTTTTTAATTTTTTGGTTTACTCAGAGTTTGTGTGGGAGTTGGTGTTGTGCTGGGAGCCGGACGTTTGCTGGATTCCATCTCTAAGATAACTTTACCTAGTGTTGCAAACTGTCTGTTGATGCTATTGAATAGCGGAAGCGTTGAGGCAAGGCTCTCGGGAGCGTGCATAAACTTCCCGGCAAAAGCGACTGTGGCAGGGCGGAGGGCAGGGCCGGGTCGTGATCCTACACACCCGGTCCCGTATTAGGCTATTTAAGCCTCCGTGAGGGATAAAGGTTGACTGCAGAGGATCGTGCGGGAGAGAGAGATCGTTAACGGAGGCTTAATTAGCCTAATACGGGACCGGGTGTGTAGGATCACGACCCGGCCCCGCCCTCCACCCTGCCACAGCGACCCGCTCCATTCGCATGTAAATCAGTCTACAGACTTTAATAGGCAACCTAGGAAGTCCGGGAAGGGCT
This sequence comes from Xyrauchen texanus, assembly GCF_025860055.1. Classification (NCBI taxonomy): domain Eukaryota; kingdom Metazoa; phylum Chordata; class Actinopteri; order Cypriniformes; family Catostomidae; genus Xyrauchen; species Xyrauchen texanus. Next base: position 8,771,040 of record NC_068293.1, on the reverse strand, counting down.
CGTTTTTTTAAGTTGTGTTACAAGCAGTTCACACATTGGCAAAAAAAAGGCTAATCTTACATTCATGAAAACACCACAAAACAAATACTTTATTTCTGATTTGTAATCAGCTCTGGGTAAGTTATTTAAAATAAATAATCCACTACAAATTATACATTACTAATCGAAAACGTAATCAGATCACTTATTACTTTACTTTAAAGTTACTTTCTTTTTATAGAAAAAAATTCATTTCAAAATTCAAATTCATCAAAATTGCTCAACAAATTCAAAAGAATGTCTATATTTCCTCCTTGTTCTTGTTGTATGTCCTCCAGCTGACCCAGACACACAAACAGATGTACAAATTAACAATGTCTAAATTCAAATTTTAAATATGTGTCACCCAAATATTGTACTTAAATGTGTTTAATTTAAAGAAAGTAACTGTAATCTGATTTCAAGAAATTAAAATGTAATGTGTTACACAATCTTTTGATTAAAAAAGTTGTTCGATAACAGGAACTAATTACTTTGTAATCGGATTACCCTTAACACTGTTTGCATGTCAATTTAGATAAATGAGGCTCCTAAATGAATAGATATAGTCTAAATTAATTTTGTATTTTTTTTTACCTAAAGGGGTACTTCAGCCTTTGGAAGTCATGTTGTCAACGGATCTGCTCTTTTTCATGTCTTAACCATTCGGACCAGTGACCTTTCATGGTTTTTACGTTGCAAGCACATCCTGAAATAATCTCACATCATTTGGAAAATGTCAAGACTGAGATTTAAGGGTGGAAAATGCTTTGGGGTCAGATATTCATTGGTAAAACGACTAGAAAAATACTTGTGGAGTGAGCGTCCCCTTGCTTTAAATTGATAGAAAAACCAAATGCAATGAGTCAGAGGTACAGTAATGGCTTCCATCTGGGGCCTGACCCTAGTTTATGAAGGGTAATTCCAGCATGAAAGACCTAAAGCAAACCAGAAAATGACAACACTCTTAAGAACAAAGCTTCAATCCTCATGTGTGAGTTGTCAATCTGTCCCGCAAAGGTGTTAAACAATTAGCATACCGGGTGAAATCACAAATAATCTGCCCGAAGTCCAAGGACATGAGTCAAGCCCTGACTAATTCAGCTCAAACCAGCATACGGTTCCAGGCTGGTATCATTCAGACCTAATGCACACAGAACTTTATCACAGGGCCTAGATCTACCCAGCTGTATAAAACAAAACAAAAAAAAAAACAACAACATTGAATTCTGGAATGCATTCCAATCCAAGCCCTCTGTAATCATTCAGTCAAGTTTTTGACTTCCAGTGAAGATTTACTACGAGAGGGAAACAGTGTTATGGCAACTAACAAGCCCAAATACAAAGCAAGCAACTTCAAAAAGCCATGAAAGCTAAAATGAAACTTCAGCGTGTGTAATTGTACACTGTGTTCTCATAGAATCCAATTGGATGCCCTCTCAAACCCTTCTCTCCCTTGCTGTAATGCCTAAATAGAGGTGCAGTAACTAAATGCACGTGACTTGGTCCATATGAGACTGGTTTCTGGAGTTTTATTATGTCAGAGCTCTAATTATTATGAGCAGATAGTGTACAGTGCAATTTCTACTGAGCAAATCCAGGCCCAGTCTGAAGCCACATTTGGTTCTCTCATTACAGCTAGTGGCCCCAGCAAATCCCTGGACATGGGTGAGACCTGAAAGCACTAGAGGACCAACAGCACATCAAATGCATAATTTTTCACTGCAGTTGCTATGGGGTGGCTTGGGTCAGTCAGGGCTTGCCGTTGTTCTGGGGCATTGATGTGGACTGTAGTGTTGTGATAGGTACTCCTATGACTACTGAGTTGGAGCATTCAGAGAGAGTTTGAAGAGTGATATAAAACACGTGGCATGAGATTAACTTGAAGGCACGCACATACAGCCTTTGATCCACAAGCCAGAACAATCAGCCACATGAGGCAGCGGCGCTCCATCAACTAGACGTGCATTTTGTTCATTTTGACTCATCGAGTGTTCAATAGATAAATTAACTACTCAAGTACTCAGAGTCAAATGGGGAGCGAGTTAAGTCTAATTGCACCATTTTTCTATGTACAGTACACATGCGTCAGATGGATGTCTTTGGCCATCTGTTTTTTTTTTCTTCAGTATTTCAATATTTTGGTCTCTTTTCAATACAGTGACAGATTATAGGGTTTCACTTTAATGCTTATAAAAGTACCCAAAAGTACCAGAAAATGTGTGAATGCAACTTGTGCATCATATTCCAAGTCTTTTGAAGACATACAGTAGGTTTTGGTGAGAAACAACCCAAAAAGTCAATGTCAGTATCTTGACACTTGTTGCATGTTCATGAGTGCATGAGAGAAACTCTACAACTGTGGCTTCAGAGTTCTCATGTGAACACGTATGCCACAGAGCAATTTCCATGCCGCAATTCCGATCTTGCGGGATGTTCCAAGTGCTATTAGATAAATTGCATGCAATTTTGTGTTAGTATTTGAGTCATTGACTGATATGCATAATTACTTTGGTGAATCAGATGCTAAATCAGTGCAGAACAGAACATGATAAAGTTGCGTGCTTGCAGCAGAATTTGCGTTGAGTAGATTCTTCTAAAATGAATGAGGTGCTAAAACAATGCAGACAGCATGTGCAAATAAACAACACTATCAGCTGTTGCAATGTATTCTCAGTGAATCCCCCCCCCTTAATGTTTTAAAGTTGATAAATAAAGAAAATCAATGCCAATCCCTAATTCCAACCTTTTAATAGTTCATAAGTTGAGACCCAGAGGTGGAAAAAAACAACTCTGTGACCTCCCAACACACTCTCACAGCGAAATTGTCAGGATTCATATGACTTTTCTAAATTTGGCTAATTTGAATGATATTGTGCGATTGCACCCGTTTGAATTCCAATGATTTCACTACAGCTAATGACATCGCTGGACATCGTTTCCATCTAATACTGACAATTACTTGCTTCTGTCTCACACAACAGCTTCCTATCATGTTTGCACACTCTACTGACTGGTTAAGTTTAGATAAGGGGTTTGGTAAGGGCATAATATTAATAAGTACACTGGCAGCCAATAGTTTAGAATAATGTACAGATTTTGCTCTTATGGAAAAAAATTGGTAGTTTTATTCACCAAAGTGGCATTCAACTGATCACAATTTATATTTAGGACTTTAATAATGTGAAAAATTACTATTACTATTTGAAAAAAATGTTCAGAACTTCTTGAAGTACTTCAAAGAGTTCTCATCAAAAAAATCCTCTATGTGCAGCAATGACAGCTTTGCAGATCCTTGATATTCTTGCTGTCAGTTTGTCCAGATACTCAGGTGACATTTCACTCCACACTTCCTGTAGCACTTGCCATAGATGTGGCTGTCTTGTCGGGCACTTCTCACGCACCTTACATTATAGTTGATCCCATAAAAGCTCAATGGGGTTAAGATCCATAACACTCTTTTCCAATTATTTGTTGTCAAATGTCTGTGTTTCTTTGCCCAATCTAACCTTTTCTTTTTGTTTTTCTGTTTCAAAAGTGGCTTTTTCTTTTCTTTCCATAAGGCCTCCTGAGTCTTCTCTTTACTGTTGCACATGAAACTGGTGTTGAGCGTGTAGAATTCAATGAAGCTGTCAGCTGAGGACATGTGAGGCATCTATTTCTCAAACTAGAGACTCTGATGTACTTATCATCTTGTTTAGTTGTACATCTGGACATTCCACATCTCTTTCTGTCCTTGTTAGAGCCAGTTGTCCTTTGACTTTGAGGACTGTACTGTAGTGTACACCTTTGTATGAAACCTTCAGCTTTTGTTTTGGCAATTTCAAGCATTGTATAGCATTCATTCCTCAAAACAATGATTGACTGACAAGTCAAGAGAAAGATTGTCATTTTTTTTTTACCTAATATTGACCTTAAGACATGCCAGTCTATTGCATATTGTGGCAACTCAAAAAGAAACACAAAGACAATGTTAAGCTTCATTTAAAAAACAAATAGTTTTCAACTGTGTTTGATATAATGGCAAGTGATTTTGTAGTACCAAATTAGCAGTTTAGCATGATTACTCAAGGATAAGGTGTTGGAGTGATGGCTGCTGGAAATGGGGCCTGTCTAGATTTTACTTTCTTCAAATAGTGGTGGTGCTGTTTTTTTACACTAACAATGTCCAGACTATAATTTGTGATCTATTGAATGCCACTTTGGTGAATTAAAGTAAATTATGAGCTGTCCTGCTGCTGTGATTTTGGCCACCAGTTTATGTCCTAAACGTCTTGTGCGCTGAACTCGCGCATACTTCCGCGAGACCATACAAAATAGCCAACTCGTAAATTATATACGACTTTTCATGAGATATGGTTGGACCTCCTCAGGGGTCCCGATACTACCATTACTCATGACTACTCCATATGATTAGCGTGCATGAATTGTGCAACAAAATGAGAAATCTAAGTCATTTGCATGAGTGAGGGAGCATAACCCCATGCAGGAGGCCTCATTGTTGTGTTTTGCTTTTCCATGAATGTATTTAATTGTGGCCATCGAGGTGAGCAAAACTATCCCAACTGAGCACTCTTTAGGGATTTCAGTCTTAGCAATCAGTGCATGAGAATTAATGAGCTGTCCTGCTGCTGTGATTTGAAACAAAGCCGGGCAAGCAAACAAATTCCCCATCTGAGACTAATGGACTGAGTATTGCAAAACTCATTGTCACCACTACTAAGTCACAAAGGAAACTCAACACTCAGAACACACAAACTCCAGTAAGAGCCATTGATGTTTAAAACCTTAATCAGTATGGAACAAAGTAGTCCTTTTGGTAGGTAGTTTGATTTTTTGTTTTAGCTTTAATATTTTGCACAGATGATGCTTTAAAGTGGGTAATTTGTAGATGCAGCTTTTCAGAGAGGGTTTTAGTGTGCTGAGAGTGTGTTGAGCTGTCAGAATGCTAAAAACCTCAGAGAGAAGTTAAATTGATTTGTCACAAATCCTCTGTTTTCAACGATAAACATCAAATGGGGGCCTGGGTAGCTCAGCGAGAATTGACGCTGACTACCACACCTGGAATCGTGAGTTTGAATCCAGGGTGTGCTGAGCGACTCCAGCCAGGTATCCTAAGCAACCAAATTGGCCCGGTTGCTAGGGAGGGTTGAGTCACATGGGGTAACCTCCTTGTGGTCATGATTAGTGGTTCTCGCTCTCAATGGGGCACAAGGTAATTTGCTGTGAGTAGCATTAGCCTCCGCAGTGTCATGCACAACAAGCCACGTGATAAAATGTGCGGATTGACTGTCTCAGAAGTGGAGGCAACTGAGACTTGTCCTCCGCCACCTGGAATGAGGCGAGTAACCACGAGGATCTACTAAGTAGTGGGAATTGTGCATTCCAAATTGGGAGAAAAGGGGATTTAAAAAAAACAATAAACATCAAGACACTTTACTGCTGGATCCCAAATTGCCTGCTATGAGCAATGTGAGGACTATGATAGTTATGTGTGGTCTATATTGGTCTATGTACATATGACCGACTTTGGCCATTCAATCGCATCAATGTTTTTACAGTGTCTTTGAGAAGAATGCATTTTTATAACTGATTGTCAGGTTAAAAACTGTTAAACTTTCAGAAAATTTGTCCCAAGACTTTTTCGTTCCATTATGTTCCACTCTGACCCACTTTTTTTTTAACAAAGGAACAGGTCCTGTGTGAAAGCCCCACAAGGTGTCTGATGGATAAGGGTATAAATCAGCCTAAAAATACATGTTCTTCCTTAAGATGGACTGACTGTTCAGGTTGTCTGAACAACTAGACAGTCTTATACGGTTAGGAAAGCTTGTAGTTTGTTCACAATTCAAATTAATTTACATTTTTGTAATTCAACCTGTGCCATTTTCTTTCTTCTGTGGAAAACCAAGGGCATGCTAGGCAGAAACTTAGAGACTTCCTTTTGAGTTCCACAGAAGTAAGAAAGTCACGTGTTTGGAATGACATGAGGTTGAGTAAATGGAAAATTAAAATCTTTGGGAGAACTATCCCTTTAAGGAAGACCTGTAGAACTATGAAAATATATTTTATTGCACATCCCTTAAAAAAGCATGGGTGATTTTTGATTTGTAGCAGCAGAATTATTATTCTCAAAGATGAAGGACACTTCATTAGGGCAGACGTACAGCTGGTTTAAGTGCTTCACTAAACAATATCAGTCCCCAAATGTGCTGCAAACCAAGAAAAGTGTCTGTCAGGCTGTATTAAATCCAGCTTTTGACTTTGTGGTTTCCATCCAGCTTTAATGGCTTGTTAAAATAACCTACTGCGCTTTCTGCCGAGGCATTAATAAGATCTGATAACTAATCAAGGATAGCGAGCACAGGGACTGTATATCTTAGTAAATCCAGGTGGAATGTAAACCATTGCCACTCTCAAAGGAGCCCCGTGGCAGCTGCGAACATGGGAATCCCTGCAAACAGACATACATCTGGCTCAAGTACTCTTTTTCTTTGCTGTTTTAAGATCAAATGATGTTTAGAAGAATTTCACACAAATTTTAGATAGTTCACTTGTTCCACCGCATTACCATAATGGGCAGTGATTTCCAATACTGGACTAATTTTGCTAAATAGTCTGCCGTATCAGCAATAAAGCTAAATTACGATGAAAAATGTGTGAATAACAATGCAAAAGTTATGATATATGGTTAGAGTAGAGTGTCTTTCTTAGCTGATAATGAATATCCACTAAAGACGAACCTCTAGCTCCACATCTCCACTGATGCTGATAATTAAAGTAATCTTTGTTTTATCTGTGGGGAACATCCACACGATCACACATATTAACACATAAGATCATACTCATTCACACACAAGCACACACATACACGTGCACATGCATACATCCATACAGTAGTGTTCACAAGAGAGTCATGGTTTATTTGCATTTAGTATGCAAATATCATAAAAAATAACATATCGAGGTTCTTTCTTGGGAGAAATAGTTAAAATATCTCCAATATAGGTGATATGACTAGTTTATCATTATATACAGCCAATCCCATTCAAAACATCATGATCACATGGGAAGTCTGCATGCTGTTTCCAAAAGTTCTGTTACCCTCAAATTGGCAACAGTATGTCGACTCACTAACATGCCTTATCTCCCATCAGACATAATTGGAATGGCCCTCATGGCACAACTGTTAGTGTGTTGTGTCAGTTACATGGAAGACCACAGTTCAATCCCCAATCAAATGAGGAAGTAATTACGTTTGTATAAACAATCACGAGTGTGATAAGGAGGTTGCATTTTTGTCCCTAACATTGCATTTAGTCTCTATTAGGCATTTCTCTAAACTGTTTTACATCCTGTTCAGCTGAAAATTATTATTTTTACAACTGGCTTATGGCAACCTCTGAAACACTAACCGCTTTAGCCTCTGGAGGCAGTGTTTTCAAATTCGGTCAACATTTACCAATTTCAGCTCAAGAAAAATCGGTACAAATTTGCTAATTTTTATGTAAGATCTGACTGTTCAAAATGTATAATAATTAAAATAGAGAAAATCTAGTTTAAAATAATTAAGTCATGTTTTACAATGTATCAGGAAGGAAGAAAGATATTTAATCATGTTAATTTATATGTGCAGGACCAATACAACAATGGCTAATAAATAGCATCTATTTACATATAAAGAATATGTTTTACAAAAAAAATATAAAAAATATTTTTTTAATAATAATAAATCATTTTCATATGATTATATATATAAAAAAACATAATGGGACTTACTGTACATGACAATTTTATAATGCTGATACATGCAATTTGTGCATGTATCATGCAGATTCACAGAAATGAATAAAACTTAAAAATTGCTAACCAACAGGCGTAATTAAAAACATCTCTCTTGAAGCTCTCATACCAGCAAATCACAAGACAAGGAGGCCTAATCTAATGAAAACTTTAGTCTTTAGGAATCTTAATTGCCATGACAGCACATTAAGAACATTGAGATAATTATTATACCTGAATCTGTTCATTTTTTTTTCACCAGCAAAGGTCATCATAAATACAGTATTTAGTGGAAAATTCTATATATATCCCAGCCCTTTCTTACATGCAGTTCTTCACCCATCATGAGGGTGATGCTACATAATGTCCTATAATGCTTTTTAAATGTTTTAAAGGTATAGTTCACCCAAAATGAAAATGCATTTCAACGGTGACCAGAAATGTGAAGCTCCAAAAAGGACATAAAGGCAGCATAAATGTAATCCCAAAAAAATCCAGTGGTTTAATCCATGTCTTCAGAAGGTGTACAATAATGTTGTTGATAAACAGATCAATATTTAAGTCCTTTTTTTCTATAAATCTACTTTCACACATTCCCTCCTATGCATGTTCATGAGAGTTCTTCTGTTTTTTGCTTATTCGCATTCTTCGAGCATATCACTAATCACTAGTGAAAGTGTAGATTTAAAGTAAAAATACATTTTATTATTTGATTTTTATCTGTTTCTCACCCACACCAGTAATATCGCTTCTGAAGATATGGATTAAACCACTGGATTAGTTCTATGATGCCTTTGTGCTTTTGGAGCTACAAAGTTCTGATCAGCATTCCTTTGCATTGTGTGAACCTTCTTCTAAAATCTACATTTGTGTTCGGCGGAAGAAAGAAATTCATACACATCTGGGATGGCATGAGGGTGAGTAAATCATGATTGAATTTTCATTTTAAAATGCCTAAAACTATGTCACTCATGTTCTGTTTTCTCTGACAATAATTGTGTAATATGTACTATTGTACTTCCCGCTCAGATATTGCAACCTGTAACCAGTTTTAACTGCTGTAAATCTCATGTAAAATCTTCTCAATCCAAATATATAAAAAGGCATAACTCTGCATATGGCAGTAGTACTCGGCAAAGACAAAAGGCCATTAATTATTTAAGAGGTGCTCCCTCTGTGATGGAGCATCAAACCCGCTATATGACTCATCCACATATAAAGTGTTAAAATGGAGGTCTGTGCACCTCAAAATATCTCTGTTAGTGTCACACTCGGGCTCCCTGCCGTAATCAATCCGTTAGCACAGCGAGCCTGCAGAGAGATTTGTGAGTTAGGCCCGTGAGTGTACGGTGGAGCAGCTGTCACGCTCTGGTAATATAAGCCCTTATTAGTGTCCATTAGGCTGCACTGAAACTAATAAGAGATTGTCAAATACATCCAAACATTCACACAACTCCTCAGAAAATACAAGGACATGACAAATCACACTCTAAATGCAAAGCTCATTGACACGATCACTTCCGTTACAAAGTTATTAGAAGGAAGTAGAGTAGAGATCTATTGACGAGAAATTAAGTGATTAAAAATGTAATGCTTTGATTCACGCATTGTTCACACTGGCTCAAATCTATAACTCTCTAACTGAATCATTCATTCACTCATTCCCTCAGTTGCTCAAAAATTCCTCACTTCACTTAATAACTCATTCTTTCCTTTAATCACTAACGAATTAATTCACCCATTCATGCAGTTATCAAAGCACTCCCACTGTCTTGTCATTATTGTTTATGTCACAGAGACACAGTGAATCACTTGACAGATCTCTGGTTTTACATGCCACAAATGAGTGTTTGGATTGATGAATTGTATGGAGCAGTCACCTTCAGAGACATCGGTTCCTTGCGGCTCCTGCCAAACCACACACTAGAAAACTAGCAAGCAAAAATGCATGACCATGCACAAGCATTTGAGATGTATGGTCAGGCATCGGACATCAGCATTTGTATTCAGTTTTACCATGTTTTGGCTGATTCCACATTTCATTCAACTCATGGGGTAAAACAAGTGATGCCAAAATCAAATGTGTTACATTAAAATCACATTCGAGGGAATTGGGAGAGAAATAAAGCCCTGTTAAAGCATATAAATGAGGGGCTTGGGTAGCTCAGCGAGTATTGATGCTGACTACCACCCATGGAGTTACGAGTTCGAATCCAGAGCATGCTGAGTGAATCCAGCCAGGTCTTCTAAGCAACCAAATTGGCCTGGTTGCTAGGGAGGGTAGAGTCACATAGGGTAACCTCCTTGTGGTCGCTACAATGTGTGGTTCTCGCTCTCGGTGGGTTGTGCATGGATGCCGCGGAGAGTAGCGTCGGCTTCCAAACTATTAAGTAGGAAAACAATTTCACTATACACAGAAAAACACATAGTACACAAATAAAACTTTTAACCATTAATTCTTATGTAGGCTTTATACAGTATAGTAATACAAGATAGCGTATTAGCGTGAACATTACTACACTCATATTAGCTATACAATGCTTGACAGTTTATTGTGTATTATGTATGCAGTTTATTAATTAGAGTAATCATAAAGTATAACAAATTTTCATAGTATCCTAATGAATGGAACATTAATGATAGTCCTACCTATTAATTTATATACATAACATCAAGTTACCATCATTACCATTCTTAGCACTGTACTGTACACCATGCCAGCAGCAAACTTACGTTGATATATATATTATAAATTCATGTGGAACTATATGACAACAGCCCTATTTATGGAAACAAAATATATTTATTACCCATTTTATATATGTACTACGGGGGGTAGTGGTGCCTTCATACACTACTACACCACTATGTCAGAGGTCACGGGCCCTTAATGATTTAACCACTATCCTCCAATTACATGGCCAGTTACAACAGTAGTAAAAGAATGCATTGGTCAAGTGTAGCGTAAAATTTCTGTGGTTAATAAATCCTTGGGAACAACAGCAGTATAATTTTGTTAAGGCAGGGAAAAGTGTAGCGTGGCCTTGTTTTCCTCATCACTTTGCCTATGGCATGCAAGTTTCAGAGAGATGCATCTCGATGTAAACAGCCTCATGACCCATTTTGCAGCTGTTCCGCATATAGTGTTCCATAACAGACACAGAAATACACACACAAACACACACTTCTAACTTAATACCAGTCAGCAAACACTGATACTCTCACATCCATGAAGAGTACAGCTGGACAGAAAACATCATGTTGAAATTCTCAAACATCTCTGGGCAGCACTGGAGCGCAGAACACCGACAGAGCATTTAATGAAGAGCTGAAGTGATTTCACCAGGGAGACGGTCAGCTTAACTCAAATAATACCAAAGGCAAGGCTGAAACGCTAAAACCAGCTGCCAGCCAATCTATTATCAGCTCCCACGACCACAGATAAGCATACAAGCCAGACAAAATGTTCAGTTCTAGTGTCATCGCTTAGGGAACTTTCACACTAAAGCTTTTGGTGTGGACCCAAATCAATTTAATATCAGAGTTTGGTTTGTTTAGTTGATGTTAAAGTGGCTTTCCAAACTTGGGTGTGCACTATCAATCCCCATCAGATTGTACTTGAAAAGTTGGTCTAGGGTACGACTCACAAATGGTTTGAATGCAATCTGGCCTAATTTGTGGAAGTGAACTTCTATTAAAAACACATAACTTCCCTCATAGTGTGCTCCGTGTCATGTTAAGTATACACTGAAAATAATGATACCCTAACAACTGTTTCATTTGGCAACATCTAAATGAACTGGTTTCATTCAAGTCAAAAATATCATTTAAAATCACTAAATCAACCTGACTCCTGATTTCAACGAATTTCAAACCCTAACCTTAACTTTATCTAATATTCTGAATCAATGTCAGAGAACAAATGATTATCTTATATTTTTGTCAATTTCTTTGAGAATAGAGTATGTGGATATAATCTTTATCTTAGCATCTCTGTGTCACATGCTTCAAATCACAAACCCACACATATACCGCTCTTTTCAATGGCTTACATACATCTATTTGTGTACTCTGATGAGGTGATGCAGAGAAGTGTTGCACAAGCTTAACTGCTTCAAGCTGCCCTTTGAGGGGGTCTGCACCACAGATCTCCTCTGTCCTCGCTTAGAGGGAACTCTCATATTCCTGTCTCCAGAGCATGGCTGACAGATCCGAGGTGTGTCCATATCTGGGAAAAATCCATTTGCACGGCGAGCGTGGGACTGATACTCAACTCACCATGGAGTTTAGAAACATTTAAATTGTGAGCCAAACACTTCGCTATTACAGGCAATGAGCAGCATAAACAAATGAATGGTATGCCAGGGACACACTACGTTGTCCCATTTAGAGCTGTTGTGTACAGAGTTGGTGCTAGTACATTACACTGATGAAAACTAGAAAATGGGCCGTGAAATGAAAAAGGCAGTGTAAGGAGAAAAGAGAGTATTAGAGGAAGAAAGAGAGAATAAACTACCTTGGCAGGCAACACCTCGCTCCTCATAACCTATGTTGCACAGGCATTTCCCAATGGGCACCAGCCACTCTCCTTCGGTACTGCAGTACATTTTTGGTGGATCCTCCTCTCTGGAATTGTTCACGCAGGAGCCCCTAACTTCCACCAGGGACTGTGAGTCCGTAGGTACAGTGTCAGGAAACATAGCCAGGTTCCTTACTGTGAAGGGGCATTTTTTAAAGTACACCCGAACGGAAACCAAGGCTACACAGGCTCCCACATCCTGGAAAGCCAGGTAGAAGCCCTTCTTTGTCATGGGCCCCACCTCACGGACCTCTGTGTTCAGTTTTAGGATGCGGTCACCCAGGTCCATCTGAGTAAAGCTCTCGTCCGCTGCAATGGTGTCTATTTTTGAGAACTGGTGCTCTCTAAACTTGCTTCCCTGGTCCTCATCTGTCTCCAGATAGTGCAAGTTGAATGTCTCTTTGCAGGTCAGGACCATGGGAATACTGTTGCAGTCCCTCAGGGTAAACTTAAGCTCCACATAGATCTTCTGGGCAGAATTTCGAGGAATCCAATTGGTCCTCAACCAGTTGTTCTGGCTGTACTCCATCACGTTACACACCTGGAAGGTCCGTATGGGTGTATAGTGCTCATCCACCCCGCTAATTTCCTCCCACTGCAAAAAAGAGGAAGAAGTAATTTATTGGGGAAACTAACAGCAGTGTTGGGAGTAACTGGCTAAAATTAGAAATGTTACAAACTTAACTACATTTTTTGGAAGTGTTTCAATAGTTGTAGAAGATTTTGTTGTTTGGTAGTTTTTAAAATGTTATCTGTCTTAAGAAGCAATGGGGTGTATAAAATATTTGAAGCTGATGTGTTTAATTTTTCAGAAATGTTCCCTGTCTAGCATTGGTCGTAAAACAGATAGTCCTGCTTCACATTCACATTATTGGTTGAGCTGATGTTGGCGTGCCGGGCTAGACAGGCAGAGAGGAAGGTTTTGATAGCACCACAGTGTTACACTTTTAGATGAAATTAGCCATGTGTGTGTTCATTAGCATATTTATAGCTGACTCTGCATATTACTCAGAGTTTAAATGAATCACTCAGATTTAAATGAATCACTTCGAATCAGATGGTTTACGTAAATTAACCAGTTCAAATAAATAACTGATTTAATTGAACCCCTGCGAAGGATTTGCTGCATCTTCTATTTTGAAGTAGAATATATATATATATATATATATATATATATATATATATATATATATATATATATATATATATATATATATATATATATAAAATTGCTAATATATAACATGGGTTTTTCTTGTTTTATTAGTAGTATTTAGTCTCGGTTTATGTTCAATGTCCAATTTAATTGTATTTAGCATAAATGTATGTTGAATTTGTTTTATAAGTAGTTCCGGCCTGTTCATATTCAAACATTTCAACACAACTGAGACATCTGCAGAACACCTGAGGCAGAGTTATTCATTTCTCAAACACATTCCGAATAATGTATCATTTTGAATTAATATTTCCCTTGTTTGTATAATTAATGTGCAATGTAATTAATGAGGCACTCCACTCAGAGCACTCTCTGTTGTAAGTCGAGTCTGACAAATCACTTCGTTTTGTCACACAGGGTGTCCAAAACTCCCAATGCAGCCAGAAGTCTTGAGGTTTAATGTACACAAAGCAGAATAAATGATGGACTGAGGGGCCGTGTTTTCTATTACAATAATGAAGTAGTGTATGGCTCTCTGTCAGTCTGAAGTTTATAAAAGCTCTTGGCTGTGTGAGCCAAGGCCTCTTGAGTGGCTGTGAGCTGTTCATTACCAAGAAGAACAAGTGTGCCTTCAATCCGAAGAACTGACTATTTCTGTTTCAACTGTGATGGTGCTTAGTGAAAAAAATAAAAATAAACTTTAGGGGATTTTTTTTTAGTGTGTTGTCAAGAACTGAATGCAATATTTTGCATTGCATTGTTTATACACAGCATTTCTTTTCGGAAGTAGGCTACAACAAATTGACTGAATTCCACAATGAGGGAAAAAACCATGCCCAGAATCTATTTGCATCTGCATTTGATTTCAATCAAAAAACCAAGCTTCCAGACTTTGGAGTATTAGTCGATAACGGTAAGCTTTAAAGCCATTTAAATGATTTTTTACTTCTTAAAGTTACATCCCAGTCTCAAGTCATACTAATAGTACAAGATTGGAAAAAAAGTAAGAAACTTTTAAGTTGGCTCATACAAAAACGTACCATTTTTACTCCCACCGAGTACACAAACCAACGAACAATGTTATAATAATTTTTTCTAAGTTCTAACCCCTAACCCAAACATTAATCTAATCATGAAATCTACCCCTTTACTCAAACCCTCAACCTAACCACGATTCAGAAAACAGAAAAATCACTTGTGAGTACTGCAGGAGAAAGACAACTTTTAGGTTTGGAAAGTGAAGCATATTACTGGTTATTAACACACTTCAGTCCTTTTTTTATAATGCATATATAAATATGGAATGAGTAACAAAATGTGTTAAGTGATGTTTCCTTTCTTAAAATAAAGCTCCGGATAGGAGGCAAGCTAACATTTTCTGCCTGTATTGCATTGAAGTCTGAAATTCTGTTTGTTGACTTTGTTGACTTTCATACAATTTCACCATCTTGTACAAATTTTTACAAGTTGTCTTGAGACTGAGTTGAAAAGTTAAATTAAAAATAGTTTTTTTAGCAGATATATGCTTTAAAATTGTACTGTCTCTTTCTTCTGGGGGAACACGAAAATATGTATGACTAATCTTGCACTACACAGATGCACGTCCAATCAAATGCTCTCTAAAATGAGAATGTCCCTCCCCCTAATAACATGTACAACTGACAAGCAAGCAGAAAAGTATATTTTGTGGCAGTGATATCACTTAAGTATACTTGCTATTTTAGAAATGGATGAAACCTTCAATATGCTGCTCCCAAACTCCCTGTTTCGAAAGTAAATTTGTCACAACAGGACAATAAGCTGTACTCATCAAGCAAGTTCTTTAAGTCTTAACTTCCTTTAAGATAAGCCTATGCCTCTTTTTCAGTCGCTTGACCATTGAGTAAGCATTAGGCAGGCCCACATGGAAAATGTTGCCAAAGAATTCTGTGAATTTGAAAAATTGTACTGCCAATTTATTCACAAAGTTGTACACGTTGCCCGCCCCTTGTGTGTTCATTTCTGACATATTCTGACCAATCGGATTATGCCTTTGAGTACTAGTAATTAGGCATTTTAACTCATTTTACCATGATTAAATCCATTCCACAGAATTCCGAAGACCTCCCTCAAAAATCTGCACAGACAGCCACAGCTCCTTAATAGTGGTGCTTGATTATCTAAACGGGGTGTTAGAATCACAGAACAATGTAATCCCCTTAAATATCATGTGCTAATGTATTAAAAACGAAATAAATACTTGCAAATTGAAATGAATGGAAATTTAGAAATTTGTTCATTTGACTCAATTTGAATGTACAGTTTGAGTTATTTACCGAAAAGCCAACTTGCGCTCAACAGCATAGCTGATGCTCCAAATCAAGTCCAGCTGCCTGGGCTGTGCTGCATTATCATACTGTAGTGAGAATGACTGTACTGAATCCATGGCTGCCAAAATAAATGAAGCGTCATACACAATGTGTAGATCACACACTTGAGAATTGTGTATTTCATGGATTCTCTGCTGCCATGAATGACATCATCATAGCACTGGCCAGTCTCCTTCAAATAACTCTGCTTTATAATGCATACCACCCGGTTATAGAGAGGAAAAAAACTGTAAAACTTTGGTCATATATGCTCTGGATATCTCTTTTATGGACAGCAGCTTCAAAAGACCACATTGATTTCTTGGAGAGAATTGGACTGCGATTGGACACCAATATGTATTTCCTACTTCACAGCGGGATACATCAGCCCTACGCTTTGCGACTTAACACTCAACAGGCAGACTGAAGATGACTTAAAGTTTCTCCGAATATCATTTTACAATAGTAATCCCCCCTTGAGCATGGAAAGCAGCGGAGAAACGCGGAAATCAGCAGTTGGTACATTTGGCAGAGCTGAGGCCCAACTCCCCCCAGTGTACGCTCAGTGTGTACACAGGCCAACTGGTACGTTAAACTAATAGATTCCCTGGCACTTGTGGTCAATGTGGAGCGGAGCTTATGTTTCAGACAGATATGTAATAAAATTATAATCCTCCTCTCACTCGTATTACAATGGAATTGCATTAGTTAGAGTAGACCGACGTTGACTGCAGGCTTTTCCAGGTATCACATGCCCATTTCCTGTATAGGTACATGCAGCGCAAAATTAGAGTGGATTCTGGTAGCGAAGACTCCATTACAGTCGGAATGCTGGGATGCCAGAAAGGGCATAGAGGAAAAAGTTTACTTTTGGGAATATACAGGAGATCTATCAGAGGAAATTCATAAATGGAGCTATGTGGAGGAGATTGCTGCTCGCTGTGGAGTACACACTGATATTAAATGACAAAAATTGTAGTTTGGACTACTGAATAGTGGTCAGCAGAAGTCAACTCAACACAACTCATCTCAAGTCGATTTGCAGCTGTTGCAACTCCACTCAGTAAAACCTTTTGAACTAAAAGTGCATGCTTAAAAACTTGAAATGAGTTTTGTAGACAAATACCAATTGTGTCTATATGAATGTCTTTATAAAACTAAAATATAAGGTAGAAGCTGGACTGGACAGTGAAAGAAAAGTATCAAGTGTCATGGCAACTCCTTCAATATTGTTTAAAAAGCATCCCAGGTAGCACCTCTTGAAGTTAATTAAGAGAATGACCAGATGCATTTTGATTTAATTAATCAAGAAGAGTAAACTCCTTCGTATCATGTTGCAGAAAAAAATAAATACAAATACTTTACTAAACTGAGGACAAATCACTCAACAACAAACAAAGTGTTGTATTTATACGTAAGGCACAAGAGCCAACACCATTCCCACAATATAGCAGGAAACAATAGAAATGACAAGTGCTTGACCCATCTACGATTTCCTGCTCTAGGCCACAGCGACAACTGTAACCTATCAGTCAATACCTTTTCATCACAGCTTTACCACAGAGGAACTATAACATATTGTGCGCTGCCTGTTCAGCCCACTACGACCATATGATGTGCTAATCCACCTTTATAGTGGGGGTTTTCTTTGCACTTTGTACAGCTTGAGAGCTTTCACAGTTTCCTTTCAGAGGGGAAAACTAAATGTGTTTTAGCATCATGTTGGAAATATTGTCTTTCAGCTGCAGGCATTGGCAGATTTTGACTTCATAAATGCATAATGAAAAGTCTGAATTCGTTTGAAGTCTATTTTGTCTCACTCGATTAAGCTACTATGCTGCAGACCTGCTAGCTTCTGTTCCAGATAATAAATGGAAATAGGGCTGGGTGGTATTATAGTATATACAGTGTGATAGTAGCAATGAGTTTATCATTATATTTATAATCAGTTATACTATTTATAATAGTATTAGCTTTACTTTATTGAGACTTTTATACACTTTAAACTAAAGTGTTACATAATGTGAAGATTTTTTGTAAAATAATTTTTCGGTGGGCCTCAATAAAAATGTCCCCCAATTTTTTATTTTTTTCACCAAATTTTCCTTAAGAACAGAGAAGTGGCACATTCAAACAATTCTTTCACAATTTCAGAAATCAGAATTTATGAATTTATAAAAGCTATTTTATTAATATGTATTTGAAGTCAAAGAATGAACTCTTATGGATGGGCCTGGGTCTAATTTGGGAGGGTGCCCAAACTTCTGCCACTATTAATATGTCATGAATTATCTAATCTTTTGATTTGTGTCTATCAAACTCTAAATAAAAAGAAAAAATCATCAAATCAGATGAAATTTAATTTGTAAACTTTTAATCACTGAATTGACCAAAAAAATTAATAATGATAATTATCACACCTACTTTATGAGCCATTGTTTTGTTGAATTTCCAGCAAAAATAGGAATATCATGATATTACTGTACTATATATATATGTTATATATTTTTATATATAAATATATATATATATATATATATATATATATATATATATATATATATATATATATATATATATATATATATATATATATATATATATATATATGCAAAACAAAATCATAAATAAAAACTTTTTGAAAAAAACTATCCATTTGCTAGATTATATTTTCCAAAAACTGGTTCTAAGTGGTTTGAATTGGCTCAGAAATATTCCATCCAACTATATATCCATCCCAGAATATTTACCGTTCTTGCCTGTTGTCCTTTGCCACCAATAATCCCACTGCGAGAAGTAAATCCTGTAATTCTTTCAATAATCTTAAATGGAAATAAAATCTGTGCTAATGCCAAGCCACTGAGACGTTCAACAATCATTTGCACTTCTCTATCTATTCTGGAGGTAAAACAGTTTTGAGGTTGTGAGGCTTTTTAAATCCCAACACTACAAGTGATAATAAAACTCTAATCTGCATCTTCACAGACGCCAGAGATGCTTTTTCAACCAACTCGAGGAAGAAATGCAACAGATCGTTACAGTTCATAAGGGTAGCCGTGGCTCAGACTGAGTAATCCGACTGCCGTGGGTAATGAATCCCAGGCTGAGGCCTGATGCAATTTGGAGAGGCCATAATAAACAGCGCTGCATGTTTCAAGAGCTGTCTGCACAGGGCAGATTTATATTTACTGCCCTTATCTGAGCAGGCGGCCGCACGTGGAACGTCCGATGGGTTTAGCTCTTAATTTGCTTTAACCGGGCCGATTTGTGCTTACACCGGCAGAAGGCAGGCGACCCATCCGTCAGTGTCAGCACTGCACCGGCACATTATTTCAAATCATTTTTGAGGGCATGGCTTTCAGGGCAAAATGCTTATCA
Source organism: Xyrauchen texanus (assembly GCF_025860055.1). Lineage (NCBI taxonomy): Eukaryota > Metazoa > Chordata > Actinopteri > Cypriniformes > Catostomidae > Xyrauchen > Xyrauchen texanus. Next base: position 8,751,779 of record NC_068293.1, on the reverse strand, counting down.
CTCCAAACTAGGCAAAAGACATGAGTAATTAGAGTTAATTCACCTTGAGAACTTGATCTTCGCCATCGTCTTTCAACAGTCATGCCAATGGCTGAACATTGACTTAATAAATCCCAGAGCATTCAGCACATATCTGCGAGGGATTTCCTTTTTCATTCTCAATCACCTTTATGGCTATATTGTTAAGATTAATGATGCTTCCTCTATTCAAATAATGAACAGTTAGAAATTAATCTAGCAAATTAGTGAAATGACTCAATTTTCCCTAAATGCCTTTATATTAAAAAGCACTTTGTATAAAAGTTAAATGTTTCCTTATTTCTTCCTTGCTTTTTTAGAACAAGCTTCATGTTTTTCTGTGCCAACAGTAAAAAAAGAATGAGGGGAAACACGTGTTGGCAGCTATATGGAACAAATGACTGGATTACCTTTAGCAACTGCCAGCAAGTCATTTTAACACGTAATAAAGTTTCAGGAATGGTTTGGTCTGAGTAGCCCTTGAGACCAGTACCTGTTCAGCTCGACAAATAAACATGGTTATTATCGGAAGTTGTGACCTTGAGGTTTTGACAACAAAAACAAAGTACACTGACTTGCTCTACATGGAAAGGAAAAACATACCTTTGGGCTTAGTCCTTTAATGTTTAGAATGTGTCTTTTTTTCTTTTAAATAGATTTTAGTGTACATAGAATTATTTTGAAGCCTCTAAATATTATGTAAAATAATCCCATCAAAATTACAATTACATATCATTTTAAATGGTCCAAATATTATTATTTTTTTTTTTGCATGTTTGAAAATTTAATATTTAAAGTAAAAAAAATAAACACTTCATTTTACCGTGACTGTTTTACACATTTAACCATTTACTTTGATTAATAATTATAATATTAACAATATGTAAGTACAAGCAGCTCTACAAAATAATTAAACACTAAGTTCATATAGTTCGTGAATAAATATGTAGTATTAAGAGAACTGTAACAAAAGTGTAACCAAAGAAACTGAACACAAAATAATAAATGCACTGGAAACTATGTGCATTGTTTTTGCTCCTCAACAACATTCCTCCAGCTTGAAATCTATTTCAATCAAGAAATATGGATTAAGTCTGTAACACTCACCCCATGGGATGGGGATGATATCCAGCCCAGCTCCCCTTGGCTTGCTTTGGAGTCCAACAGGTTAACTGTAGAAAAGGAGAGAGAAGAGGAGTGAGACAAATAAGCATTTTCCCTTTTAGCTCCGGTTTCAACCCCAGTCACCGGCACTCGGACTAGGAGACCAGGAGGTCTCAGTGCGTACCGTCCCGATCAACAGTGTATTGACTCAGCTGCACTGCTCTGATGCCCCAATCCAATTAAATAAACAAAGGAGTCATTGGACTCATCCTCCAAACGAGCAATTTTTCAGCATGCTCCTAGTTTTAACTGGCTCTGTGCTGAGCAGAGAAACATTACCCATGTTACTGACTTGAATGTCATTATCTGGCCCATTGTTGATTTTGTGTGTCATCATATTATTTCACTGGCATCTGCAACAAGGCAAAGACATCACAAATTATTTTTATCTGACGAGCATCTTCTTAACGCAATTCAATATGTTTATGGGATGTGTTGATAAGTGATGACAGTTCATACCACTGTGTGCCAGTCAGAGATTTCACAAGTATAGAACATTAGATAGTTTAACTTTTTCTGTATGGTTTATCCTTATATTATTTATAGGAGTAACTTTTCTTTTACTTTTTCCATTTCAATTATAAAAGATATTGTTCCTGGGTGAATAAAAAATATGTCCAGGTCACATTTCACCCCAAAATTAAAATAAGAAATCATATATATAAAAAAAACAATAAAAAAAAAAAAGAAAAAAAAAAGAAGAAATAAGCCTTTTTTACATTGTTAAATTATTTTCATTACAATTAAGCAAAAAAAATAAAAACAAAAAAAAATAAAAAAAATATTTAATTACCACTATAAGTCCCAACGTTGTAATTTTTATTTATTTGCAATTCACATTATCATTGTCAGTGGTGATTCTCATGAGATTCTTATTACTGTAATATAATTTTTTTATTGTATTGCAGTAAATACTCTAAGATTATGATTTTTATTAAATCAGATCAAATTAAAGGCAGTACAAATTCTATATATAGAATATGTGGAATTGATTAATGGTGTAAAAAATGCTTAATTCTCATGAAACTAATTTAAAAGTGCAGAATAACTTGCTGCTTGTTTTTTTTGTTCTTGACAGTTTTCGTGAGATTTTCTTCTCTCTTCTCATTTATGCTACCTAACGTTTTTCAAACGAGTAATGTGTTACTGTTTTATTTCAATCATATAATATCTAATCTCTTTTTGTCTATATTTATTTGTGTAGAATGTATTTATTGTGCTTAGAATTGTTTTAAACACATTATCATATCCTTGTCAAATCCAATCTATTTACTGTAAAAGGCAAAGAAACTAAAAGCACAATAAAAACCAATAGAAAATAATGAACAAAAACAATGAAAGAGCACAGAAAGAAAATATGATTGCATTTTTAAAAATGGCTGACTGTCTCAGTGTGCATGTATTAATCATGAACTCTATGGCGTGCTGTAGAAGAGAAGGTCCTGAAAAGCTCTGACATCTCTATGTCTCCAGCTCTCATAACGATGACTCCTGTTTGATTGAACAAGCCTTCTACAGGCACAAAGAGGGAGAACAAAAGCCTCCATCGACGTACAGTAAACGCATAATCTCAGCTGACATGTGGGGCACTCAGCGTGGCGTCTATGGGCGCTGCTAATAGCTGTGCCATTCATTCTCCCTACAGCGATGTCCAGCAAACATCGAGCCAAACCACAAATGGACGGGAAATGAATGACAAACTTTTCTTTTATAAAAGTGCCTAGCAACGTACATTTTGTTGGCAACATAGTCATTTTCTTATCACAAAGTGTGACAGAGAATAGAAAACATGTTCAAGTCAGAGCCAGTAAATGTGTCCAGTCAAAAAATGCTATTTGGTCCTGGAACATTCGACACACACTACCAGTCAAAAGTTTGGACAGAGCGATTAGTTCATAATTATTACTAGTTTCTACATTTCTAAATAATAGTTAAGCTATCAAAACTATGAAATAATACTTCTCTCAACCAACTTCAAGAGGGGAGTTCCTATGTACGCCTTTTCCCACCATCCAGTCAAACTCATTTATAAATCAAAATAAAAGAAAATTAATAAAAGATATTAAAATAAAAGTGATTTTTTGTTTAAAAAAAAAAGTCTTCAGATCAATAGGTTTTTAAGATAATGAGAAACATAAGTTCAGTAATTAAATTCAGCGATACTATATATGAGGTAGATGGAGAGGCGAGTACGTTAGAGACCCCATTATCAAATTCCAGCACAAAACGGCACTGCACCTGAGTGTGAGCCAAACAGCTGGCTGTTGCCATACAGTAGACGATCCCTATTAACTATAATAAAGCTATCTGCTTCAGATAATGGCAGCGCACATCCAGCTCCGTTGGTTCCAATTTAAATTTCTCAATGAGCCGAGCCAGCGTCTCAAATTGAGCCGACCAGGGAAATTTGAGACCATAAAATGAGATAGCTACAGTACAGTGAGGCAAATTCTGTAGCTGTGAAAGAAGGAAATTACAGCCAACATCATTCCCACCCTCACAATGAAAAAGTGTCCTCAGTCGCATCAGGCAGCCATTCCCCCCGCTTCAGCTGATCCAACGGTTGTCTCTTCCAACCAAATACATAGGACAAAATAAGTAAATCAATATGTGATGGAGACAATAATCTAGGATTCCAACCAGCAGCCACCAAGGGATATCTGTCTCTTGAATGTATCGTCCCTGCACAACTAGCTATTGTTTTCCTTTCGTCAGCACATGGCAAATTGATCGAACACATTAACTGCAGTGAAAATGAGTGAATAACAATTGGAACATTATTGTAAAGTGTTACCAAGTTAATACAAGAAGTCAGTGTTACAAATACCCCACATCAAATGTATCAACACACTTTAGAAAGCAGAAAACAAAAGTACTGGACGTTAAAAAGAATTACTTTTATACCTCAAATTAGTCAAATACAAAGAAAAGTAAAAGTTTGCTGCTGTTGTAGTAGTTAAACATTTCAAAGTGATACGATGATGCTTATTTTTCTCAGGCATAGGGAGAAATGTATTGAGAATTTGGATACTTTTAGAAAGTTGACGTCCTGATGTGTGACACGCTATGCATCCAAAACAGTTTTTAAAAACATTTGCTATTATTTTATTATTATGTGTGCAGCTTTTACAACCTCATATTAATTGAGAGAATGCATGGAATATTGTTCTTTTAAAAATGTGCTTGTCATACCGCAGGATCATTTAAATTAAAGTAGTAAAAGAAAAAGATGATTAAAATTATTGAAAATCTTTAAACAAACGGTGACCAGTCACAACACATTACATTTATATTTATTCATTAGCGGACGCTTTTATCCAGCGACTTACAAATGAGGAATACAGCAAAAGTGATTCATCCTAAGGTGGCAATATTATAAGAGTGCTGCAATACAAAGATTCAAATTGCTCAGAGAAGTACAAGAGAAGATGGTAAGAGTGGTGAAAGAAGAGATTTAACACCTTTCATACCAAAAATATAAACTTTCCCTTATGCATTCACATGAATTTAACCTATAGGCTAAATGGTGATTAAAAAACGACCCATACGCTGAATATCTGCCATCCCTATAGATTGTTTGTGATTGACAATTGTCTCCCCTACCATTTCAATATGGAAACAATTCTCGATAATGTACAATGTCAACATTTTACTGTATTACACAGATAGGATGAGAGAAAATACACATTATATAGCCACTAACCTTAAACATTCTTGTGATCATGGTTGTCGATTACGCTCTGAACAAGATTTGCATAAGTTACAGAGCCATATGGCTTGTAAATGGCAAACTGCCTACTCGTCTTCATGTTCAGGTAGTTAATTAAATCTGTTATTGAATTAAGATGGGAGTCAGGTGTCTGGACACCTCGGAACTGCTGGATCCTCGGAGAGCAGTGGAATTAATGACTAGCTTTGTTAAAATCTGATGGAGAGTCTAGAAGACACATGGTGGATTTAGGGATTATTTTCAAAGGATTTCAAAGTGAGCACGAGAGGCCTGAATATGTGTGTCCAAAATACCCACTGCTGTTCCAATGATCCCTTTTCTCACTTGAACTAGACCCAGTCCTGCAGCTGGTCTACCTTCACAGATACCCCTAGCTGAACCATAAACACACATCACAAACATATTACCAAGTGAAATAATTAGAATGGATGTTTTAAACAATGATTTATAGATTCCTTTTAAGCCAAGTAACATGTTGGATTTTAGACTCAAGAACAGGTAGAGCCATTGAATTGGGCACTTTTGTTCTGTAGACTTGCAAAGTGCTATTGTTTTGTGTATGTATGTTTAACGAATTTTCCACATGTCCCAAAAGTATTGCCAACTCAGCATCAATCTAGCGATAAGAGAAAATCCGACCCGTTTCCAATCCCCAAAAACAGAAACCTTAGCCTAACATGGAATATCAGAAAGAGTAGCTTATAGCTAATGAATCACAAACATATTTCCAAGGTTTTTTTATTTTTATTAAAAGGGTAATTAAAATGGATGGGGAAGTAATCACAATGGTTTACAGCTTCCTTACCAAGCCAAATGACATTTTGGATTTTACTGTAGATTCAAGAACAGGTCGAGCCGTTGGATTTGGATTCTTTTGAGCTACACGTTTGTTCTGACATTGATTTTAATTGCTTTTAGCAAACAGAAAAATTTACATTTTCGAAATGGAAAATCAATTGATAATGACAGGCCATACAGCCTGATTATAGGTTCCAACTACAGTGGCAAGATGGCGATGAAGTATTAACCTCCACAGCATGAATAATTCAGCCGAGTCTCAGGGTGTCTGCCCCAACCCCTCTGCATGCTCACAGCTTTTCTGTCCACCATCTCCATCCAGAACCCACCCATCAGCATGACCATACACGTTACTGTCATACTGACGATTCTCTAGGCTTGCAAAGCAGTATTTTTGATGTGTGTTTATGTATAATCAAATTTTTCCACACAACCGAAAAGTACCCTCACTCACAAAACATTAGCCGGCCCAGCAGGAATCAACACCATGACGTCACAGCACTGTTGTGTTGCCATCACAGACTCTGAGTGCGCCATCTTGGTCACAAGTTAGAAAATGGAAACCCTAGTAACATGATCATCTTGTCAGGGATGTTTATATCTCTATTCATGTTTCTGCCAACTGCTTTTTTTCTGAAGAGGATCAGCATCGTAAAGTTAAAGCGAGATATTGTGGTTGGAATCGCTCTATAAGATGTAGTAAACTGTGTTCTTTAATTCGCTGTCTGCCGAGTGTACTGATGATAGAATAGGCCATATGGATTACAATAAAAAACCTATAAGTTTACCCACCACAAACTTGACATAAACAGGCCGAGCTAAATGCCAGAAAAATTATTTTGCTTCTTTAAACAGAAGTATGTTTCCTTAGGCAGTGTGCCCAGATCAGGAAAAAAATACATCAATTGCCTGTTTTTTTTCTTCTTTTTTTTCTGCCATATGTTGTTTATTTAAAATAAAAATTCAAATATTAATCTGGCATGGAACATGCCTATTGCTGTTAATTAAGAGAATTGGGATCATGTATTAAACAAACTTTTAGCATGTGAAGCTGAATATGTATATTTAAAATAGGTATAAAAAATATTTTTACTCTAAATGTATCATAATTTGTGCGCAAGTGTTATGATGTATATTCCCAGATTAAAACCAAAAATAGAGATAAAAATTATACATTTTAAGCAAAAAGTGCTGATGATATGAAATCTCTACAGTAGCTTTATGCAGGACTGTGTATGCCGCCTCAAATGGACCCTCTGTTGTTTTCAAACATAGACTTTAGGAAAAATGCAGAAAAATAAGCAAGAATATTTTTTAACTATTACAGTGATCTGTGGATGCTTTTATGTCTGGAAACTAAACCACAGAAAAAGAAAACTTTATTTTTTGTTTATTTGTTTATATATATATATATATATATATAACAAACGAAAAATAATCAGAAGAATTAATAATCTTCTTCGTCAAATTATTATTGTTATTATATTAGACTATTATTATATTTTGTAGATGTTGCTGTTTTTTTACAGAACCCAGAGCTCTCATTCAAAACTTTCCCCAACTTTCTAATCATCTACAATAAGCCGTTATCTGTGTCATATAAATACACTGATCCCTTTAAAATCACGCATTCCGTTCAATTAAGAGACTGACGAAGTTACGTGAGCAATATTTATTATTATTATTATTATTATTATTATTTATTTTATTTTTCTTCCTTCTATCTTTTAAGGCAAATCTGTTAATAACACACAATCAAGTATCGTCACAAAATAGTCGCAAAACGGTCGGCTATAAAAGGTTTCGGGGATTAAAATTCATCACATGTAATAAAGATTTTAGCCCTACTTTAAAGTTTTTTTTATTGTTGTTATTTTATGGACTTATGTTTAGGGTTAAAGTGTTGGCCTAGGGTACAGTAAAATGGGCAATTTTGGACCCTATACGATCAGAGAAAAGCGTCTAAAAGCAGCCATGAAGTAAGTAAGAGCTGATTGTCAGGTCCTAGACACTGATCTATGCTTTAAATAAGGGATATTAAATAAAATTAAAATAAAAGGAAAGACAATTCTTAACTCTATCTTTACATATTGCCTCAAAAAAACATTAATCAGTGATAAAAGTTTTCAGTAATACTCTTTCTGAACGATTGCTCAACGTCCGTTATGAAAATTAATATCCTAAAAAAAAAAAATTATATGATCAAGAAACTTATGAGTTAAACTTCTGAGAACTACTTCACGAAGTTGGACAATATTATCTAAAAAAAAAAAAAAACCTTTTAATCAATTTAAGAGTAACGAAATCATCGAAGCAAACTACGTCAAATGTTTATTTCAGAAGGCGGCCCGCTGTCACACGTACAGAGGTCATTCAGAAACGGCCTTTGACACGTTCAACGACAGTTCATAAAAATGCCGTTTTCATTAATAGCCTAACAGATCGTATTATTAGATGTATTATCTGACTTAACCGTTTGACTCAATTATGCCCATAAAAGCTGCAAAAAAAGCCCAATTTGCTCCAAATGATCTCGACGGCTGCAGCTCTATACTGACACTCTCTGGTGAAAAACATGCCCCATTATATCCTATACGGACAAAAGGTAATGCACAGCACATAAATCATCATAGGATGCAACCACAGCGACAAGTTAAAGCCATTGAACACCTCGTATCTTTCTACACAGATCAGTTTATTCACCCTAATAGGCAGAAGAAATTCAACAATATATTCAAGCTTGAGTATTTGTTTTCCCTCAGATATAAAGTCATGTCAGCCACAGAATATTTCCATGTTCTGCCTCACCTCATGGGTAGACAAAGGCTAGCCAAAGTCCCTTTACTTTTTATTAGTATTATTATTATTATGTATTTATTTATATTTTATTATTAATATTACTATACTGTAAAGAGCATCTGAAGCTTTGGAAATGCTAATAAATGACACACTTTTGCAATTGTATAAGGGCGACCTGCCAACAGCCTAAGTCTCACTTTGAAAACTTTTTAGCTCTGGGAGGATCAATGCTGATTATAGAGTAAACTGTAAGTAATATGTAATAGCCTTATACAGTACAAATGGGGGTACAAGCATTCTTAAAAAAAACAAAACATGCCTGTTGTTTAGGCCTATAGAGTATGTTTCCAACTTTATCCAGCCGAGATGTTGATCACTAGATTTGACCACTTCTTCAACCGCTTCATTCATGAAGGTCATTTTTACAATGATTTTGTCAAATACAACAACAGTGCCATTGAGATTAGCCACTGTTTTGTCAGCAACATGAAGGGCTGTACTAGGCTGTATATTTATTTTTAATTGATAGAATATTATAATAAAATGCATATTTTATACTAAAGTCAAATTTAAATAGCAACACATCTGATGATAAATTAAATTAATCTAATAATCTTAAAACGTGATTAACGTTAGACAATTTAAATTTCTAACAACTTAGAAACTAATAACACTGATGAACCTGTAATTTTGGTGGACACTCTGTAAAAGTCCACTCGCCTGTGAGCAACTTAACAACGCCAAAAACATGTTCAACTAGAGAGAGAACCTTCCCTGACCATATTATCCCCGATTACTTGAGGTCAATTTCTGATTTCGCAAAGGATCGAGAGCGCGAGGGCTTCCCTGCATTTAATGGCTGGAGTCTGTGATTTACAAGTCAAAACCATACAATAAATAATACATTTATGAATTACCTTGAAAAGTTCAAATATATCAAATGCAAAACGATTGCGATGTACCTATGTGTGCGCAGCTCTGAGTAGTTACGCGGTGGATACGGACGTGATTTTGCGGCCAGCCAATGCGCGTTCGCTTTGTCTATATTTTTAAAAATATTTCCTTATCAAGCTGCTTAAGTTTTCCGTACAGACCAGGATGGGCAATATGCTATTAAAAGTTGTATTAGATGCGCACCCAAATGGATTGCCGATACGGCGTTTCTCGCCAAAGCATCGCGAAGTTCCCACTCTTGTAGGCTATATCACACAGAACTACCATATTACGGATTTGTAGAATAAATCTGTTCATTTGGCGCATGCAGCTGGTCCGACATGGTCTCACATAAAGTAAACGAGCAAGCGATAAACCAATATTATCATTTTCGTCGGGTCTTCGTGATCAAGGCGGCTTAGAAGATAAGGTTCGGAATGAAAGCTGGTAACAATTTCAAGTTAATATGATCTGCCAAATCTAACCAGAATAAAACTGTCGTACGTCACTTCGCAATATTGTACTGACAGCGTCGTGCAGAGTCTAGCGTACAGAAGATAACCAATATTCCACCTCGTCTCCCACTTCATACGTTATCTTACCTTCATTGGACGGATGAATAGTGAATTCTGCGCTGGAAATAAACATGAAGAGAAAAAGAATTAATATTTTGCAATCCATGGTAGCAGGGCAGGGGGTAAAGCATAACTCCATGAAGCATGCCACTCATGTGAGGGCTTCTGTTCCGACACAAGTTGCCATTCTCGGCTCAGAGGCTGATGTCAAGTTTGACACTGGAGACGAGGAGGAGTCTCTCTCTCTCTCTCTCTCTCTCTCTCTCTCTCTCTCTCTCTCTCTCTCTCTCTCTCTCTCTCTCTCTCTCTCTCTCTCTCTCTCTCTCTCTCTCTCTCTCTCACACCGAGAGCTTCCCTTCTTATCTGGGTCCTACACACCAGACAGCGCCGTTTAAGAGACCCACAGGTTCAAGAGAGGTCATGACATCTCTCTGAAACACACGAGGGAGTCTCATCAAATTCCAGTTAGTACATGTAACACAGCAGACATTCTGCAACTCCTTTGTCTACATATATATATATATATATATATATATATATATATATATATATATATATATATATATATATATATATATATGCCTATACTCTGTGCCTTTTTATTTATTTCACATTTTAGAATAATAGTAAAGTCATCACAACTATGGAATAACATAAATGGAACTATGGGCACTCTTTGCCTAGAATTTGCAGACATGTACTCTTGACATTTTCTCAAGCAGCTTCTTGAGGTATCACCCTGGGATGCTTTTTAAACAGTGTTGAAGGAGTTCCCATCTATGTTGGGCACTTATTGGCTGCTTTTCCTTATTATTCGGTCCAAATCATCAATTTCAGAAACTTTTTTTTTTTTTTAATAAAATTTCAGTTTTGTAATTTAAGAAATTAATATGGTGGCACTTAAGCAGACGCCTTCAGATCAAAAGATTTTTAAGATCATAAGGAACCCAAACCTTTGAATGGTAGTGTATATATTAAGATATGGCTTTGTTTGGCCAACAAGGTCACATATACAAGGCAATGCTCCTATATAATAACCTACCCTATGTACTGAATAAAACAAATAAACAAATAGGCTTCTTAATGTGTAACCTACCATTTTAAATCACTATAATTACATGTGATAGATGTGACATCGACAATATAATGTATAGTAATACCAATTTATTTTATCGTTTAATTTACAAAGCTGTGTTGTACATTAATATTTGAGCAAAAAGCAAAACTTTTAAACATTGCATATTGATTTACAGAAACAGCATTTAGGCTTCATGCTTTCATATTATGCCTTTAAAACTTGTCTAAGCAGCTGTTGGGTGGACAGAAACACTTACAGGAAATGAATAAAGTGGACTGGGGGGATTTACCATGTATTGAATGGTAAAACAGGGCCATAATTGTAATAAAAGTTCCAATAAAAGATCATTTAGTTCACACACACACACACACACACACACACACACACACACACACACAAACTTGTTTTTATATAATTGTGGGAACTCTCCATAGACTTCCATGCATTTAATACAGATCTAATGATAATTTAGCATTTTTACATTTAAAAAAAAACATAGTTTAGTATGTTTAATAAGCCATTTCCCTCGCGGGGACTGCTGGCTGGGCCCCACAAGGTAGGCGATCTCAGGTTTTACTATGCTTGTGGGGACATTTGGTAACCACAATGTAGCAAAAACCTACGTCACACACACACGCACGCACGCACGCACACGCACACGCACACATACACACATTTTGCAATTCTTAACATTTCCTGTTCCTCAGTGATACATAGGAATATAATATTTTATTTTTTATTTTATTTATAATTATAATTTTATTTATATATACAAATAAAAACTCCAATCACCATCATTATTAATATAAATTACAATTATTAAGATTATTATAACAGTAGGACCTATTATTATTATTACACATTTTACAATTAGTCACTCATGTGTTTTAAGTTTGAATAAGATGCTTTATATTCATTAGAAAATTACACTAATTATTTTCACATGCCAAATTTGCACAAATCTCTTCACCTAATCTCTCCTTAAAATAAACTGCACATTATTAAGCTAGTACCTGTCCTAATTATGTCTTTACTTGTAGATTCATGTAATTGCTTTTAGGAATTATAAATACTTTTATAGTGTCTTAGATGTATTACATCTGAGCTCTTTGTTATTGTTGTTGTTGTTGTTGTTGTTGTAAACATATTTTGTTTGCTGGTTTTATAGGTTGAAAAAAATCAGGTAAAAAAAATGGAACATTATTTTTCACTGTGTAGGAATTTCTAATGTATGTAAACAGTCAAAACAAAAGCAGTGTTTAATAGAAGCATTTTTTGTTCCTTTTTTGTAAAACTCTCTATCAAGTCAGAGGATTGGAGACAAAGCACAGTATACATCACTTTAATAAAAACAGAGAAAGCAGATGTTGAAATATATATATGTCTATGCTGCCACTGAGACAAAAAAACTTTGAAAATACAAATACATACACTTATGTTTAATAACCATGTGGGAGCCCCTTTCCTGTCTGGTGTTGAGGACACACATTTCCTTTTGTTACTTTACAGCATACGATGGGTTCTGTTCAGCCTTTTATTTATTCCAGAGTTGTCAAATTATTTGCCAGGATGAAAACATGATTTGAAGCCAATGCCTCATTTACTTTTTGTATTGAATATGAAGTTTTTAGTGCAAAGAACTCAACATCAAACCTGGGCAAAAGTGCTGACAGTCTAATGGGTCCACTCCAAGATAATTTGTCAGTTCACATCAGATTCCCACTTCAGAAGTGTTACCATCATGTAGCAAATCCCAGCTTTAACTCTATGTTTAACAAGCAAACATGTCTGGGGCATGATTTACAGAGGAAAGGCAAAACAAAGAGGCAAACCATCTAACATGGCAATTAAAAAGAGGGAAACAACATTTTGGTTTTCCCAGTGCCACTGAGGTTTTATCTGAGGCATACACTCCCTCAAAGAGCTGTGTGTGGCTCTTATTGTAGTGTGTGAAAGTTAAATGTGACTACTTTTTGCTGAATCGATCATAGTCAAGAGATTAGAGCCTAAACAGAAAAGCCATTAACCACTTCATAAGAAAAAACTGCCTCTAATTTTCTCATTAAATTAATTCATACAAATTCATGGTTAAAACAAGCAGTTAATTTAATATTATTGATGTTTATGCAATATAAAATGTAAAGCAATAAATATATAATATGGAACCTTTTCATATTTCTGTGTTCAGAACATGGAAGCAAACAGCAGTGTAAACACCGCAGCTGACATATGGTGGTAAATGGAGACATATCGAATGTCATTACAGCCTTCTCTTTTGCTCCAACAGCAAAATAAAATAAATTATAAATTAAAAAAAGAATGCAAAAGTAGATTAAAATAGAGAGCCATGGATTATGACAGTAAGAAGTGAGAAAAGTGCTAAATTTACTGTCACTCCCTCAAAACAATTAGCAAGTTAAGCTACCAAATACTCAACATAAAAATTAGTTAAGCTAAGCTAAAAGCTACACTTCAGAGAAAGTAGCAAGTTACACTACTTATGCTACATTTAAGCTGCTACTTATTTTTTTCAACCAGATGCATAGAGAATACTTTCATAGACAGAGCATCTAAAATACATTTATCAAAGCCATGTTACAGTATATTACAGTTTAGTTCAATACAGTATAAAACACACATTTACAGTGTGGTGCAAAATGTACAGCATGTGCACATAAAACAAAAAAAACATGTCAATTCATATTTAGGCATGCTACATATACAAACCCATGTGTTCAACATCTAAAATTACTATTTTTCATATTTATACTACTACCTCTACAAACCCATACCATTTGAACATCATTTCCTTGCACATCTCTGTTTTTTTTTTTTGTTTGTTTTTTTGCACTACTAATCTTATCTTGTAATTCTGTGTCTTGCTGCTGTATTTCTGTGTGTACTGGAAGCTTCTGATCAGAGGCCAAATTTCTTGTGTATGCAAGCACATCTGGGCAACAAAAATGTGATATATAATGGTAGCAGACTGTAATACCATGGTACTTTGAGATACAATTACCATATTTATGTACTATTCTGTATATACGTACACTGTGCTTCAAAGTACTTCAAAGAATACCATGGTACAACCATGGTAATTTGATATATGATTACCACATTCATAGACAATTGAATGTACATGGTGCTTCAAAGTAATTCAAAGAATACTATGGTACTTCACCATTTGACTACCTTTGTATACCACTGTATTAACATGCTGCTCCCAGGTAATGGTGCATGCCCAAAAAACATGATAACTCTATGGTACATTTTTTATGTGTTTTTGTGTAGGCTACTAAGTCTTTGATACTCTTTCGGTGGTAAAATCTTCACCTGCAGTGCCTTTCAAGCTGTATGTTGAACTTAATAAAGTTAAATGAATAAAATTCATCACTAGCAAACGATAGGACACATTTGCAGGTTTGGTTTCCATTGATTGTAGATCCACTGCAACCAGCATTATTTTATTTTCTGTATTTTAAAATATTCCATGATCGTGTTGGCAACTGAGTGCTTGCACCAAATGATTCAGCAGCACGTGCATGTGCTTTCTGAGTCATTCAGATTGAATCTGAAGCGATTCAAACTGCTTTGCTATAGCATGTGACCAATTCATTGTAAAGAACAGACTCAGATGAGCGATTCATTTGTGAGTCGGGCATCTATAATTCTGATTCAAAACTGGTGATGGTAAACACCGGTGTGATGTTGCGGTGTAGCTTTTTTCAAAGCTATGCGCTACCCAATCAAAAATATAACTTTGCTATTGAAAAGATACTTGATTTAAAAATTAGCGAAGCAACCACCTCACTACTCAGAAATATAGTTACGCTAATAGCTTCACTATTTGAAGTGAAGCTTCTGCCCATCGCTGGTAATTGTATTTGACATTTTGGCCAGGACTGTCTGTTTTCCAGCCAATGGCAGACAGGGGAAGTGTTTGAAAAACCTGTTCAAAAACAGTTAATATTTTTGCAATTCTGTTTGGTGCCACGAGAGGCACATAGACTACACACTTTACATTTAATATCAAATCTTTTAATGCAATAAAAAAATTCATTAAAATCATTACATGAAATACTTCTGAGCCTCTGTTGTTTCAGCGCTTTCCTGATCTTGGTAAAGCCTTTCTTTTGTCTTGCAATTTAACAGATTTTGCTGTTTTTGTAGACATGCCATACTGCGTTCTGGGTGCCAGTCTTTGGATGCCATTCCTCCACCATCTGCTCCTGGATCATGCCAATCAGAGTTTGGAATGGCACCCCTGTCTTGCCAGCCAACATAACAGTTGCATTGCAATTGGTCAGCTGTAAATTTTCCCTCAAGGCACGCCTATCTCTTATTTCTCAGAAAATGAGTTTCCCTATTATTTGGTCAGTTTGCTACTCCATGTCATGAATCATCCGTGCCACATGTTTGTTAGATTAGATACACCATTGTGTTTAATGAGTTGGATAATGAATATAAAATGCAAATGTGTGGCCAATATATACACACACATATGTGTTCATTGTGTCACGGTATACACTGGCAAGTATGATATATGCGAATGAGGAATATTTATAAATTCTGTGTTGAAGTTGATTTATTCTTCATGTACTATGTTGCCCGGAGTAGTAATGCTTTGTTTAGCATTCTTTCCACAAATACTATTGGCAAGTTGAAGTGAGCAGACTATCTACGGCCTGCAAATAGCTGAGTACACAATATTCGTCAACACTGAACTGCAGAGATTTGGGTCATTGCATTGCTTCAGATGAGTGCACAAATAGTTCAAAAATTACATATGAAATGGGTTATTACTTACGATGTACTTTCTTCAGCCGTTTTTTTTTAGGGACACTTGAGCTTCAATTATCCATTGCCTCACAATTGCATTTTAAACCCATAGTTAGAGACCAAAAATAATAATCTGTAATAATGTTCAACCCACCCCAGTGGTATTCTTTACATAGTTCATTAACTTTTAAAAGCATTGTTAAGCACAGATATGTTCATGTCTACAGTCTTAGGAAATGCATTGGCAAATTACCTATCAAGCACTAATGCAAGTACATCTCTGGGAATTATTGTACTATATTGATTGTATTGGTGTTTGAAAAATGGCCAAAAATAAAGCATACTGAATGTAGATTAATCACAGTGGGTCTATGATATAGCACAGGCCTCATGTGCACAAACGATGTATATGAGCACTTTGTCTAATAGCATGTTATTGGACCCTGGCTTATTAGAGCTCAGTGAGCACATGTGCATTGTCTAGTCTGTAAAGCAGAGGGGTCCTACCACAAACTCAGTCTTACAATACTAGAATAAGATTGCTGCTATGGAGCTTTAAGACAAGTTTGTTTCGCAGGCTCCACTCATATGATCTGCCTCTGCTTAAAGTCAGAGAATTTGCCCACATAAGTTCATTAATCATGGCCTTTAATTGCAGCTGAATGAGTCACGATCATACAGATAAAAGGTCATAAAAAATATGGGAAAAACTGATACAAGCCTCTGTGCAGGCTTCGTTATACACTACAGTGTTTACCCTTTTGACAATTGCGCTTAGTAGCTACGATCCAAAACCACAGTGTCTGCAGTGCAAATTGTGTGTAGGTCCAATTTAAAGGCAAAGTCAGCTCTCACTGACTCTGTAATGTGCATGTTCATTTCACATAAAATAGGTTAATGCCAGACCACTTTGGAGGCAAATTATAAGGAAAACAGAGGCCTCTCAGAAGCAATTAGTTGTGTCTTCTACTCATTTAGAGCTGAGAGTACTTGCTCCCTTAATTAGGCTTATAGCCCTGTGACACAGACTAATCTGGCATGATTCTGACTGGGCGTTACAAGACATTTACAACCCAAATAGTAGGGATTATGCTTAATGTTGTACAGAAACACCAAATGGATAAAAAATGCAGACATGCATGCTGCATGCATACACTTACACATTTATAGTAGGGCTGTTAATAGATTACAATTTTTACCAAATGTATTATGTGATGTGCCAATTAATTGCAAATAAATTATTCATGAGAAATACAAATTTTATATATAATAATTCAAATTATTATAAACATTATATAAATATGATTCAGGTAGTTCAAGTACAAGATAAGCACTTATTATCAAAACACAGAAAGTGGCATTAGTATGGTATTCAGTGAACAGACCCATACAGGTTTTTTTGCCAACCAGCCAGTGGCAGGGATCCCCAATTTTACCAGCCACTTTTGTTTCTCTCACACTCACTCACACACACACACACACACACACACACACACACACACACACACACACACATTATTATCATAATGATAATTTTGCAACATTTAAATGGAGGCTAAAGAGCAGACAAGCACAGCAGATACATTTCTTGTTCTTTAGTTATATTGAAGGATGATACATTTGACATAAAACTTTGAAATACTTGTCTCGGGATTCCAATGTGTTCTATCATCAAGGTTACTGTTGTAACCTCGGTTCTCTGAGGGAAGGAATGAGACGTTGTGTTGAATGAAGTGACACAAGTGGTCCCCATTTAAAATGGAGTCCCATATAAAAACGGCACGCACGGACCGTGTTACGTGAACTGTTGAGACAGGCGCAAGCAGGCTACTGCGTGCTAGAGGCACCTGTGTCGGCTGCACGTAGCCCTCCCCAACGCCCCCAAAGTGATGTCACATACAGACCTTAGGTTCCCCGCACCCCTGAGGGGGGGGGAACAGGTGCTACATGACTAGCATGGGAGCAAGCCTGGCAGCCACGGCCTTCTCTCTCACTATGTCTCTTAGGACGTGAAGCAGCTGGGGCTATCTATCTTAACGCCATGAAATGCGTCAGGAAATGTGATCTTTTGGCCACATCCTTCCCAGTCTTGAGGGAGGTAACATGTGGCAAATACACCACAAGGTTTGTGAAGCCGTACGTGGGAAACTGTGCAGTGGTAGGTCCAGCCTGTGAGGGGGGACTCTACAAGCATGGCGACCGGGGCAGCGGGGCTGCCCAAGGAAAACGCGGGTCTGCCGACAGGGTGACCGTACCGCGGGGAATACATCATGGAGCTGCTCTGCAGATGTCTGCTAAGGAGGTGCCATGGGCCAGTGCCCACGAGGATTCTACACTTCTCGTAGAGTGTGCTCGAACCCATAAGGGGGTGGGCATGGCCTGGGTGTGATAAGCTAAAGAAATAGCATCAAAAGGCCCAGTGAGCTAACCTCTGTTTGGAGACAAAGCAGACAAAGAACTGCTCAGAACATCCAAAAAAAATAAATAAATAAAAAGCACATATCGGACACCATCAATGAAAGGGCTGGGTCTGCCTCCTCCCGGGGCAGCGCTTGCAGGTTCACGACCTGGTCCCTGAAGGGGCTCGTAGGAACCTTGGGCATGTAGCCCGGTCGTGGCCTCAGGATAATTGAGGGTAATTGTGCAGAAGAGCGTCCCGAGGCTTGGGTGCTGAGAAATGACTCAAAGCACTTAAGTCGGGACTACCCAGGTGCAGATCTTTAAGTGCCTTAGCTTGATGGACCTACAGGAGAGCCATGGCATGCAGGGCGGAGACGGCCTGTCCGGTGGTGCTGTAGGCTTTGGAGGTCAATGATGACGTCATCCTACAGGCTCTGGAGGGGAGTACCGTGCGGTCCAGCCAGGTGGCGGTGTTCTAGGGACAAATGTGGATCGCAACCAACCAATCCACCTGGGGGACTTCAGTGTACCCATGGGCCGCCCCACCGTCCAAGGTAGTAAGAGCGGACGAGCAGAGGGGTCGGTTACGGGCAGTTTGAGGTGCCATCCACGACCACGTCAGCTCGTCATGCACTTCTGGGAAAAACCGTCAAGCGAAGGCTGTGGGTAGGATGGAGGGTTCCAGTCCAAGCCCACGCTCACAGCAGCCCGGGCAAGCATGTCGGCCATCTGTGTGTCCGCCTCAGACTGGTCCTTGAGCTCAACTGCTGTTGACAGACTGTCGAGTCTTCCGCGTCAGATGCCTGGATGCCTGGTCGATGCCATCATCCAAGTCCAGGGGCTCAAGGGAGAAAGCCGGCTGGCTATGAGGCGAGCCGCACTCATCCAGAGCTCGGACAGAAGCAAGCGAGCGTGTCGGGGGTGGGTGGTTCGTGGGGATTTACCCTGTGAAACGGAGCCCGTCATTATCCCCATATCGCCTTCATCGCCAGCCGGGTCGTCCTCAATCCCGTGGGAAGGAGGAGCAACGCAGGAGGTGGCTGGAGTGGCATTCACCTTGAGGAAGGAGAGCCGCGACCGCAACACTGCCATGGTCACGTTCTAGCAATGAGTACATGAGCCATCCACGAACGCCACATCAGTGTGATCGCTGCCCAGGCACACGAGGCAGCATCTGTGGCTGTCGGTCTTGGAGAGAAATCAACCGCATCCAGGAACAACATAGGGGCAGAAAGGCATCTTGAAAAAGATGCGTCCTGAAAAGAACGTTCAATGCCACTGTGTATTGCTCTTTTGTGAGTGGAAAACTCAAACTCTTTTAAAGAAATCAAACCCTTTTAGGAGGAGAACACACTTTTAACAGTGAAAAGCGCTGTTGAAGCGCCCAGCACAGCGTGCAGAGCGAGAGAGAGAACGCCAGATGGAAACTCGCCGTAGATCCAACAGCAATGCTTCTCGCTGACAGAGGTGAGTGAAACAGTGGTGAACTTCAGCTTGCTTGTTGCACAACCGTTCGGCTCCGAAGAAAAATTCTGACTGGCACTCGCTGATATATTCCCTTTATATCCATATGTCCGGGACTGGGCATGCAAATTCTGTCTGCCAACTTCACATTGGCCTTTTCTCAGGTTCAGAGGTACGTTTGGCATCCCAGGAAGACCCCTTGTGTCACTTCATTCGACACAATGTCGAGTGAGTGACAGAAGGGGAACCAGCTTTATTTGAGCACAAAAGCGGGTAATCTGTGAAAGGCTGTACTTTCAGTACAGTCCAAAAGCGGAGTCTGCACTGACTGCCTCCTACCACTAGAGATTAAGATCAAGGCGGTACTTCAAGCTTGAGTTTCTCTTGTGGTTGGAGAATACTACTAATATTACTAATAATAGTAGTAACTAAAGTATTAATATAGTACTACTAATTTAGTTCTTTAATTCCTGCATAGTTACCTATTACCAATGGACCATTATTTTAAAGTGTTATCGAATTCCTTATTACAGAATTTACATATGGTCCGGAAGCACAACTTTTGCATTCATTTTGTAATGCATTATTTTTCATATTATTAATAACTTTAAATTAACGTGTTAAATACAAATAACAGCCCTAATCTTTTGAATTTGAACTTAAGACAAAGTTGTTGCACTGAAAGGAAAATGTCACAAACTGGCATCTGCACACAAATGATGCCAGACCCTTCCTCAGAACTAACTTCACTTTTCTGAGCCATTATTTATTTATTTGTAACTGGTCCCAAGGTGATTTTTATTGGATGTATGCAGTCAGTTCCACTCAAGTTCACACAGGTGTCCTAACAGAGTAACCATAGGTGGAGTTCATCACATTAACAATCGACATGTTTCGCAAAGGTCGACAACCATCTCCAAGTCTCCAAATATTTTGTGCTAATTTTGAACAATATGTCATTTCTTTCATCATTTCAAACCTAACAAACATTTTACAAGAGAAAAAAAAAAATAATGACAAATTTAAACCAAATATTACTGCATTTTTACAGAAAATACCTTTTCTCCTACTCATGCCAAAAACTATTTTCCAAGCCAACGATAATTTGAGCTCAATTGAAAGTAATCATATCAACCAATAATAAGCAGCTGTCAGGTGTATGATTATAGGGTGCCAACTGGAAGCCATTTACATTTATCAAACTCGACGTGTGGGTGAGTGCAGCAATGGACTAAAACACACAGATTCACCAGACACCTTAAACTGACTCTGATGACAGCAAAACTCAGCACTTATTTTCTGGAAGAAGCCTTCAAGTTCTCTCTAAATATAGCAGGACATGCGCTGCTAGGTCAAAGGCAGAGGAAAGAGGAGCCCTTGAAAACCTACAAAGCAGAGTTAATTACAACAGAGTGGCATCTGCTTATTCAAGTAGACCTCTGCTAAAGCTGTGGGTTTTAGGGGGTAATTAACTGAATACAGCATAATTACAGTTGTCTTGATCTGCTCTTTTGGCTAGGCTTGCCGGCATGGGGGTGTCATACAGTGGCAGCCCATTTTCTGTAGTCCAACACCAGTGACAGAGCACTTTAATAAGGCTGGTTGTGCCAGCTGTAGAGCAACTCCAGTCTAAAAATTTAGAACAGCATTTCTAAAGGTCTTTCTGAAATTAGTTTGTTGTGAAACAACTATACTGAAGTGAATCATTTAAATTTTTAGAGCAATAAAGTTTACTAAATGGGAAAGCAACATAGTCCTAACGGCAAAATACACAATCTGATAACAAATGAAAAATAAAAGTACATCATTGCAAAAGTTTCATTTTTCTGATAAAATAAATTATTTACTAGAGGTACTATAACAACCATTACTATGATTACATGGGCACCAGAGAGCAGCTTATTGTGAGAAAGTGGGTTATTATAATAAAACAGCATTCCCGTTTACATGTTCTGTTCAAATGGCATACTCTTTTCTCCCATACACATGCGCCTCAGTCGATAAGCAGCTTTCGCCACAGCAACGTCTCAGGTTACTATGCTGTAACCCTTGTTCCCTGAAAAAGTGGAATGAGATGCTGCGCTTGATTCAGCACTTTGGGAATGTCTTTAGGAGTGACCAGCTGTGGATGTGTGTGCAAAACGTCAATTAAATTGACTATAATTTATAGCCTCTGTTGGTGACATCAGAATGCACCAGTTCCAGGGCTATAAATAGATGCGCCTCAGGTTCATCGTCAGGTATTTGTCCGAAGAGCAGTCCTGGGACATCCTCAGCCCAGCAATGAAGTGCAGCATCTCGTCCGCTTTTTCAGGGAACAAGGGTTAGAACAAAGTAACCAGAGACGTTCCCTTATCAAAAGCTGCACTTAATTCTGCGCTTGATTCAGCGCTTTGGGAACTAGAATACCCACGCCACCGCACTGTGGGTGTCTGGACCCCTTACGGTTGTGTTGTGTGTGTGCGCTCACAAGAGCACGAGAGGTCTCAAACATGAGCTTGTGATGTTGA